>NW_027211729.1:185000-242500 GCF_022749685.1 Semicossyphus pulcher
GTGTGTTCCAGCTCCTTTAGTATCCATCTGTTCATGTGCCACGTTCACATCAGTGTTTATATACACATGTAAAGTCCACTGACCCTGATCCAGATCCTGCTCTGCTCTCTTTGAATCCTCCAACGATCCCACATCCTGATGATCTGCAGGAAAACAAAGTTCAGTCGGAGCTCAAAGGTTAAACTAAATCTGCTAAACCTGACGGAGAGACCGAACCACGAGCGAAGAATAAAAACAGTCAGCACCTCTGGGTTACAGGTGTGAAACAGTGTGATGTAGTACCTGCTGAGTGTCCCATGTGCATCATGGAGTTCATGTCAGCCGGACTCACAGCGATGGGAACGTTCGCCTCAGCTGGAATCTGCTCAAACAGCTCAGCTGAGCCGGGCTCCATGCAGTTCATGTAGGGGACGGCGTGTTTACTGTCCATGTAGTACATGATGTAGAAGTTACACATCTCATCATCAGAGGTGCCTCTGCAGAGGAGACAGGACAGGTATGACTCACACTGATGCTGTGTGTGACACTGACAGGTTCCAGGTGTAAACATGCAGCAGGTGCAGTGAACTGACCCGATGTAGGTCTTGGACGTCTGGCCCTCTCCAGTGAACACACACCTGGCTGCGAGTGTGTCACCGTACTTCACACTCACGTCTCTGTTAGCGGGATAGAAGGCCTGAAGAAGAACAGCACTCTGTTTAACAACCACAGTCATCAGTATAATATAATACACACAGCTGGTTAGCTTAGCATGACATAAGGAATGGAAACAGGTGGAAACAGTTAGCCTGTCTCTATCTAAAGGTAGATCTAACACAGACGGGTGGCGAGCTTCAGACAGAGGGCTTAAAGCCTCCTGATGATGTCACGTACCTGTGGGAGCTGAGGCGACTGTCTCCCAATCAGAGTCCACTTCCTGTCTCTGATCCTGTATCCACTGACCACTTTACCTGTAACACACACACACACACACACACACACACACACACACACACACACACACACACACACACACACACACACACACACACACACACACACACACACACACACACACACACACACACACACACACACACACAGGTTACCACAGATGCTGATAACAGGTACTCTGATACAGATAGACTGTGCTATGACTCACCCAGGTGGTGTGTGTGTGTCCTGAAGGCAAACGGGTAGATGGGGTATGAAGAGTAGTCACAGGCCACGTCTGCGTTTGTTACTGACAGAGAGACAGGAAGGATGTGAGACAGGAAGGAGCCTGACCTGTCTGCCACACAGCAGCCTCTACAGGTCTCTCCCATCACACACCTGTCTGACATGATGTCACACAGCTGCAGCACATGTTCATTGTATAATACGGCCTCAAACATCTGCAGCAGTGAGACCATTCAGTTTGACGGTAAGAGTTTGAATGACATGCTGCTACTCGACTGTTCACAGAATCTGCACACGAAAACAAATGTGATGTTTTCTCTCAGGTCAACACCTGACAGGTGAGCCCAGCAGACACACCTCTGTTTCCTGGGAGAATGACGGTGTCCACAGACATGAGCAGGTAGATACCAGCGATGAACGGCTGCCTGTGAGGAGGACAGACACACACACACACACACACAGACACACACACACACAGACACACACACAAACACACACACAGACACACACACACAGAGACACACACACACAGAGACACACACACACACACACACACACACAGTTAGCTGCAGGTCCTTCCTCCTGATCACATGTTTTATTTGAACATTACACAGGTGTGTTCCTTCAGGTGAGCACTCACGGTTTGGTGGTCATCCTCAGGGACAGTCCTGAACAGTCTCTGTGATGGTCTGACGACAAACACAACATGAACGTGTGAGCTGCAGACACATTACATACATGATGTACATCACACACTCAGTACGGCCTCCACCAGCTCCCCGACACGGAGGGTCAGACTGACTCCCTGTCAGGTGGATGTTTCAGAAAGACGTGTCCCACAGTTACCTGTCAGGTGTGCTTGGACCTACACTTTCTCTTTGGTTATTCTTACTCCTGCACAGGGCTGCTCATAAACTCAGAAGAGTCATGTGTTTCCTGCAGTGACACCTCCACCTGCTCGTCACTGCTGCACAGGTAGATCATCAGACTCACCTCTGAACGCACTGACGTCTCCGTAATGGATCTGCAGCACAAAGTGAGTCATCCCTGAACTTCTCCCAACTTTGAAACCAACATCTGAGGAGAACACACGCACGCGCACACGCACACGCACACGCACACACGCACACACGCACACGCAGTTAGAGAAAGACACAGACAGCAGCGTCTCCACACTGCTGACACAACATGAGCTCAGCTAAATGTCTCTGTAATAATGATGGAGCTGGTTCGGCCCAGTGGACAGAGCGGGCGCTTCATGTACAGAGTCTACAGCTGCAGGTTCAACTCCCGCCCTCAGCCCTCAGCTGCACGCCCCTCCCCCCCCCTCCTCTACAGCTGTCCGATCAATGAAAGAGAAAATGGCCTGATAACAATCTTAAAAACAGAAATGATGTGGTCACAGACCTTTGGGGAGTTTGGTGGGCGGGGCGTTGCGAGCCCAGGCGTACATGATGGACGCTTCATCCTCACAGGTGCCCTGAACACTGCCACAGTCCCTGAGAGACACACACACTCTGTGGTTATCAATGAACAGAGGGAGAACACACACACACACACACACACACACACACATCTAAGGTTCACTGATGACTGCACAGTCAGGGATCGAACTGCCAACCTTCTACTAGAGAGAGGGATGACCCACTCAACCACTGAGCCACAGTAACAGTAATGTAAGGACAGGTAGTGTGTTAGTGCAGCCCAGTGTCTGCAGTGTTCCTGGCAGCGCTCTGACAGGTGCAGTGACTGCCTGTCAGCTGTGTGTAACACACTGATGTAATGATGACCTGGAGCGGACGTTACCAGTAGCTGCTGGTGGAGACTGGAGTCTTGCAGCCGAACAGCAGCATGTGGTGGACTGTGTTCATACTGGCGTGAGGGATGAAGTCCACTGAGGGAGAGACAGGCTGAGGTTAGAGCATGAAACACTTCAACGCGTCAGGTGTGAACACAGACGTTACAGTGACATCGTCACAGCGAGACCGGAGACAGAAAATCACCGACTTCAGATAAACACAAACCAGCAGCCACATCCTACACGTGTGTCGGCACACGGACAGAAAACTACAGAGCAGACGATTACTGTGAGTCCAGATCAAACTAGTCAGTTAGTTACTGTTGGGCACTCCTCCTCCTCTGTGCGCTCGTGTCCTGCAGAACCAATGACTGTACAGATACAGTCTTTGTGCAGAACAGTCTGATTTTACTAAATATTACACAGACTTGCACCATCATACTTATCACCTGTAATCACTCCTGATATACCTGCCAGGGCTCTACCATCTGAAAATGCCGGCCTCCTGAAAATTTCCAAAATAAACTAAACATCAGGCGCAGGGCTTTCTCCGTCTGAATCGTCTTCCTACCCGAATCTGAGAGGCTAGCTCCGTCGACTCTTGTGCTTGATTATTGAACCGTTTTTACTGCTGTGTGTGCGGATGATTCGTACAGCCCTGCGAGGCAGGCTTTGTGATATTGAGCCATAATAAACATTGTGCCTCTCTGTGCTGCAGATCAGTGCTTCATGTTTAAAGTCTGTCTGAAGAAGATTCACTCACCGATATACGAGTCTCGATTGGTCGGCACAGGAAATGACATGCAGAGGTAAGTGTCCGACTGAAACACAGAACACACAGATCACATTCAGTCCTGAAGCCTGTCCTTTACTTGTGATCTCATGTGGCTTCGTGCTCCTGACGGGAGGCTCTCCTGCATTAACACCTGTCTCTGACATGAACATGTGATGAGTTTGTCATCGACGTTCTTCTCAGATTATCTTCTGAGATCATCACAGAAAACATTTCTGCTTCTACAGCATGCAAACAATAGTCATCATTCTCATTACTATCAACCTATTAAATGTTCATTTCCTTGGTTTATCAATGAACTCTGATTATTCTGAGGTGATGTCTGCAAAGATATGAAGGTAACTATCATGGAAGAGAAGCAGCAGGTGTTCCCTCTGAGAGGCTGGAAGCAGGGACAGTTAAATGACTTAAAGATAATGAATGATCAACACAGTTGAGGCTGTGCATATGTTACTCATTTTCTGATAGATTCATGGTTTTAACAGCGTTCAGTCGCGTCAGACTCACCCCGCCCGGGACGACTCCGGGCATCCTGATGTCCACAGAGAAGTTGTGTGAGTTGGTGAAGACCTGGTTGATCCTGGACGCACAGAGACTGGGCTCAGACGGGGCGCTGTCCTGAGACCTGACGGAGGAACACTGAGGTTATATCCTGCTTCATATGCACCTGTCTGTCTTATACACAGTTTAAGTTGTTAACATACAAACAGGTTTAACTATTTAATGTACAGTACTGTGCAAAAGTTTCACCATGAATACTAACTCAGAATGCTTTCAAACATGGAAGTGTTCATAGTTTCTTTCCATCGATGAACAAAATGCAGTGAATGAACAGAAGAGAAATCTGAATCAGATCAATATCTGGTGTGACCACCCTTTGCCTTCTAAACAGCATCAGTTCTTCTCAGTACACTTGCACACAGTTTCTGAAGGAACTCGGCTGGTAGGTTGTTCCAAACATGTTGGAGAACTAACCACAGATCTTCTGTGGATTTAGGCTTCCTCAGATCCTTCTGTCTCTTCATGTAATCCCAGACAGACTCCATGATGTTGAGATCAGGGCTCTGTGGGGGCCATACCATCACTTCCAGGACTTCTTGTTCTTCTTCACCCTGAAGATAGTTCTTCATGACACTGGCTGCATGTTTGGGGTCGTTGTCCTGCTGCAGAATACATGTGGGGCCAATCATACGCCTCCCTGATGGTAGTGCATGATGGATAAGTATCTGCCTGTATTTCTCAGCATTGAGGACACCATTAATCCTGACCAAATCTCCGACTCCATTTGCAGAAATGCAGCCCCAAACTTGAAGGAACCTCCAGCATGCTTCACTGCTGCCCGCAGACACTTGTTATTTGGAAGGGAAATAAGCTCGATGTGTTTTTCACCTGCTGCACTAAGTTTCCTCGGCCGACCACTGCGTCTACGATCCTCAACGTCGCCCGTTTCTTTGTGCTTCTTCCAAAGAGCTTGAACAGCACATCTTGAAACCCCAGTGTGCTTTGAAATCTTTGTCTGGGAGAGACCTTGCTGATGCAGTATAACTACCTGGTGTCTTGTTGCTGTGCTCAGTCTTGCCATGGTGTCTGACCTGTGACATGAAACTGTCTTCCACAGCCTCACCTTGGTATTAGCACCTGTTTGGTATACCTGGTTGATCATACACCTGACTATAATCCTACAAAATCCCTGACTGTGTGCAGGTGTACCTGTAAGCATTCTTAGTTTACAGCACTTTTTCATACCTGCCTAAAACTTTTGCACAGTGCTGCACATGTCTGGTGCTGAGTCACATATGAACCACCTGATGGTATTTTCACATAAACTAACTATAGGAAATGAACAGGTGCTCTGTCATGGTGTCAGATGGTCAGAGTGTGCAGAAAGAGATCTTCTATCTTGTGCATACGAGCAGTGCAGGCCACACTCCTGTCAATCATTTAACACCACATGTATACATTATAAACTCACTGTGTCTGTGTCTCACCTCTTGTACCTGTGCAGAGGGCTCTGTGTGTGCAGGCTGTGACTCTGACAGATGACCAGCAGCACAAACAGCACACAGGCTCCCATCATGCCTCTGGTGATCTCCGCTGTGTGTCTGCTGCTCTCTGGGCTGTAAACGGGAAACAGAGAGCGTCAGCAGTGTGAGCAGACCGGGGGGGTAAAGAGTGTGAGACAGAGCTCCTGTCACACCTGTTTCCTCGCTCGGCTGGATGAGGAGCAGGGGGGAGGTGAAGGCAGAGTCCCTGCTGGATGTCACTCGTCCTGCATGTCGGACTGAAGTTTCCGCTCGGGTCCTCCCAGGAGGTAAATCTGTCTGAAACCACCACCTGAAAAAAACACACCTGTGTTACTGTGACAACAAACCCAGCAGGAACACAGCAGGCTGTCAGAGCTGATTACCTGTCTACCTGCTGGAAACAGAGCTGCTGCCTTTGTTTATATTTACGGTGACATTGTTCTGCCTACATGGAGGGGGGTGGGGGGTGTTCAGGTCTTTGTGGTGAGGGTAACGGACATGTCAGATACAAACATCTCCCCTCGACGCCTCTGCACATCAGACTCCTGTTACCATGGTGATAACTGCTTCCTGTCGTGTGTTTTGAATGAACAGGTCGGCTGGCTCTAATTGGCTCGACACACTCTCACACCGCTGCACAGTGATCTGTAGTCGATTATAGATTAGAACTATAACCACACTGTTACATAATAAACGCATCGATCATATAAAACACACCTGAACTCTGAACAGGTCACTCTGATCGATCAACAGCGCTCCTCTCAGGAACACTGTGATGATCGTGACGAACTCGCGTCTGTGATCAGAACTACGGCTGAGTTGTGATTATTTTGACTCACACTGTGATCTGGAAGTGATCTGCGATATTAAACTGAATAATCATTTTTACATCATCTTTCTCATTTTCATTGAAAAACAACTTAAAATGATGATGGTGTGTTTTCTGCAGGGATCTGTGTGTGACGTGTAGGCCAGAACATCTGCAGCATTTTGATTTAAATGGTTTCACCTGTAATAAATATCGCGCCTCTTGCAGCAGGCCATGTTACGATTTCAATTACATTTTGCTTCATTGTTCAGCCCTAACCTCACGCAGATATGTTAACCATCCTAGTGTTGTTAAGGGCTGCACAACTCACCAAAATATGAATACAGATCACAATATGACCAACAAGTGTTATACTTAAATCAATGAAGCTGCAGCAGCTGAATAATGAGGTGACGCACAGCTGCAGAGATTAGCCAACAATTGTCACATGATCATGATTAAAATAAAAGTGTTGATGCAAACATAATTAAAACTAATCATGAGTCATATCTCATCTTAATATCTGTCAGAATAATCAGATTAACTCCATCCACTGTTTTCATGAGACCTGAACTTTGCGGATGTTTGTACACCATGAAGTTTAAAGGATGTTTCTGCCCTCTCTGTAAGAATCGTGCAGTGTGTTTACGCTCAACCTGGAGGAAAGACTACTTAAACTTATAAACCAACTGCTCAGACACTGAATGTCTGTTTTTGTCTAAGTTCATTAAATTGCTAATAAATCAATTCAACTCATCAACTCAACCCTGAAACCGTAGAATAATCAAATGTCACCCAGTGGAACTCGTCTGTTTGAAATGTGGGTGTTCTTTGACAGCCTGAGATATTACACTGAAAACATCCACTATGATAATATCATCCTAACAATGGCTTATAAATGTCTCAGGAACAATCATTGAGCTGTTCAGCCTGATGACTCATCGCTGTACACAGACAAGTAAAGAGATGCAGGAGGAGGGGGAGGGGCAGCGCCGCTGTGCTGACGTCACAGCCCACTGAGACTGAGACGGGAAACTATGGAAACAGGCTCATCCCACTCATGGACCACAGCACGTACTCAACCAGCATCAAACTACATAATGAGGCCGTTTTACATTCGGTTTTATTATTACATCACTGTGGCACGCACGGTTTTATTTTTAAATGTAATGAAATGTATGGTCGCTGAAAACTGGCATAAACTAGACCAGAAACAAGCCTCAAATACAGTAAACAGACACAGACAGCGTTTTTACTGTATCAGTTCCGTTATGTTCTGAATTATTGATGAGTTTGGTTTTCACCAAGCAGACACACCATGATCAATAAACAGATGTCACGCCTGAAGCAAACAGGAAGCGGTCAGAGAAAAAAGCCATCTTTAGCCAGCGCTAAGCTAACACTTACACATAAACTCAGCAGAGCTCTTTATGTAAAGTAGGAAACTGTACAGACAAATAGAAGCTAACTTAGTTAGCACCTTGAGACGCTAATAAGGTTTAATTATAATGTCGTACATGTCCTACCTTTAGCTACCGCTGCTGTATGTTTCGGCAGGTTAAACATCGAATCTGAGCAAATATCTGTTTAATCAAAGTTCAGCTAGCGTTAGCTCTGACTCAGCTCCTTGACACAGATAAAAAGAGAGATGTTTTGTAAAGAAAAGCATTGACAAACCTGTTCGCTGTCAGGAGACGCCGTCCAGCCGTCCGTACTGAGGAGAAAACCTGTGTCGTTGATAAGAATAACAACCAGACTTCCGCTTTCTTCACAATAAAAGCCCCTTCGTTACTTACGTACCGCTCGTGCAGCAACGTTTTGTGTGTTTGTATGGTGAGTCAGAGATCTGGGACTGAGGAATTATTTGAATTTATACATTTCTATAATGGGGAATGAGAAATACTACGTAGGTGTTTTTTGTCAAAGTCTGTGTTAAAAAAAAGTGACGCTTTTATTCTGTCCAACTGGCGGAAGTTCTTTTCCAGTTCCGGTGCTGGTTGACTTTATCGTAGATACAGAACAGTTTAATATCAGGGTCAGAGTTCTGTTGTACCTGAACTGAAATGGACAGGTAGTTACAGTGTCTGCTGAACAAAACACCATGTGATCCGTCTCACAGCAGGTATGTTATTAAGTCATGATAATCATGTAGATGTGAGTTAGCTACAGTTAGCATCTCTCTGTGTGCTGTTTGACACTGTTTGGACGCTTGCTGTGCCTTCCTCATTTTAACTTAAACTTAAGTGTGTATTCCCTCTCAGTAAAGAGGCTACCTCTCGGACCTGTGGGGTAGCTCACGTATGTGATATTGTGCAATAATAAATGTTGAGCAACATAAACATCTTTATTCGGATCCCCATTAGCTTGCACAGAGTGGTCGCTAGTCTTCCTGGGCTCCACACGAAAACATCAACATAAAACACTTTAAAATCAAACAGTGTTGATAAAACATTAGTTATTATTTTATTATTTGGACACAACAAACCAAATCAAACCTGAGATCAGAAAAGAAGTGAAAATGGCTCCACACAGAAACAATAAACATCAGTGGCCTGTAAACAAAGCAAAACAAAAGTGTCACCTACACATCTACAAAAAATGTAATTCTAACAAAATATACACACATGTAACAATAATAATCATAGTCAAAATAATAACGATTAAAGTAACAAATATTATCAAAAATATTCTCAAACAACAATAACCAAAGACCGCTTTATCAGACTCATCGAGTTTTGTTTCAGTGACTTTAAAAAAAATCTACATGTGATCCGTCTCATGTTGGAGCGTATTCCAAGCAGGCGTCGCTCTATAGAAAACCGTCCTCATCATACAGTTTGTTGTGCACCACCAGATGACCAGTGCTCACATGACGTGTATAATAACTGTGACAAAAACCAGTGTATGCTCGTTTTTCACAAAAGAAATGCGGCCTATTATTCCAAATGACATTATGCATGAAGACTAGATTTTGATTTAGCTTCTACAGCCATGATAATCTTTTATGCATCTCACACACATTAGTACGACAAGAGCAATGAAGAACTAGTCTGGCTGCTCTGTTCGGTTAGATGTTTCTCAGCTGCACTTGACCGAATGACTGGGCGGTATTCCAGGTGTGACAGAACCAGTGATCGAGCAACGATACTCATAACAGAGGATGGAACAAAATCAGAACATTTCCTCGAGATAGCAATACCCTTTTGATCGGACCAAGACAGCAGATTATCTAATTTAACACCAAGTAATTTGGTCTTTGTGACCTGCTCAGCTGATGTACCATCTATAGACAAGTTGAGTGCAGTGGTGTTAGCAAGGGCATGTCTCCTACCAAATACAGTACTTTAAGTTCAAAACTAATTTGTTCATTTTCACCCATTTGGTAATTGTATGTAACTCAACATGTAGATTCTCCCTCAGCCCAACTAATGTTGGTGAGACACAGAACAAATTAGAGTCATCCGCATACATAACTACATCAGCATTTTCAACAGCACATGGTAGATCATTTATAAAAATTAAATAAAAGTGGACCCAGGAAAGTCCCTTGTGGAACACCACAGGATAACATTTTGCTGTCAGAAAAACTGTTATTAAAAAACACGTGCTCCTCATCCAAGCAAGAGCTAAAGGTGAAAAAACATTTAAGCTTGGCAGTGAGAATGCTATGGTCAATGACATCAAAAGCTGCGGTAAAATCTAAGAGCACAGCCCCCACAAGCTTCCTGTCATCCATTTGTGTTAACCACTGATCTGTCATGTGTACTTATGCAGTGCTAGTAGAGTGCCCTGGTCTGTAAGCATGTTGTGCTTTTGTAAGTTGTCCATTTCCAGTCAGTAATTTAGTAATTTAACATTTGATTAAAAATGACCTTCTGGAGTAGCTTGCTCAGCACAGGTAGGATACTAATCGCTCTGCAGTTAGAACCAGTAAAGCCTGATTTTCCATCTTTGGGTAAAGGTGTAATTTTGGACTAAGTCCCACTTAGTATGTTCCTTTTGAAAATGTGACATATTGGCTTGGAAAGAAGCGTAGCAGCAATTTAAAAAAACTTCCCATCCAGGTAAGCTATACCAGCAGGTGTATCATCAGAAAGAGAGCGCAGCATCTTCTCCACTGCGTCCTGGTTAACCTCAGCAAATTGGAAATTGTTGATAGAAAAGTCATTAACGTAATGAGCTACATCATATGGCTTGGTGATGAACTGTGCGACTTCTGACTCATAATTTCATTCACAGTTTTCCATAATGTTTTACTATCATTCAAAGAGCAGATTTTTGGTTTAAAAAATTCTTTCTTTTTGATGTAATTTAATTTGGTAATTTTCTTTCTCAACGTACAACAAATGCTTCAATCTAAAAAGCAACCTGATTTACGAGCAGCTACCTTGGCTTTGTTCCTTAGAAGCATTAAAGATTTTGACTCTTCATCAATCCACGGAGCGCTGCGGCACTTCACAGACCTTTCTCTAAGGGGAGCATGCTTCTCCACCAACCTTACAAATGTATCCATAAAAATATTCATAGCAAAGTTAACATCATTTTCCTCACATACATCAGAGCACTGTAAGTCATTCACCTCGTTCACAAATGATTCAGCATGAAATCTTTAAAATGACCTGCGATGAACAATCCTCACTGCAGCCTGAGGCATTTCAGTCTTTCTTGTTAAAGCAATTAAACTATGGTCACTGCGTCCCACTGCCACACATACTGCCTGTGAATGCAGCTCATATGTGTTAGTGAAAATATGATCAATACATGTTGAAGGATTAACGGCATCCTTAGTTGTTGTCAGTTGAGTCCTAACCTGAGTGAGATTGCAAACATCTGCCATAGAAATCAACTTTTTACGTAAGGGACACCTTTTGGAAAACCAGTCAATATTTATATCACCAAGAAGGAAGACATCTTTATTTTCATCTGTCAATACATCTACAGTTTCACATGTCTGAATACTTCACATTAGAAGTGGGAGGCCTGTAACAACAACCAACCAGACAAGGCTTGCAGGATGGAAGCTGAATCTGTAGCCATATTAGTTCAATGTCAGTACTCATGATGTCCATACGTAGTAAAGCTGAAATGTGTTCCTGAACATAAAGTGCGACCCCACCACCATATTTGTCCCATCCCTTCTGTATAAAGTACATCCATCCACAGCTAGCTCAGAGTCATTCAAAGTAGCCTCCAGGTGTGTTTCTGACGGGGCTGAAACACGAGGTTGTCTGAGGAGCAGATTCTGAACACTGCAGATATTTAAATGAGCCGATACCAAATGATGCATCATGAGACTTGATCCAATGATCTTTATTGTCACATCATTCTCATTTATGAGGGGTATTTATTATCAAAGCTACAAAATTACATGATCTTCCACAGATGACATGCCTCCCCTTGCTGCAGTGATGCACAGGTGTGTCATTGTTGTGTGTGGTCTCAGGTACAGCAGGACACTGAGCCTGCTCTTTTGTGTTCCTTACATCAGCTCCTCTCTCTCCTCTGTGTCCCTCTCAGACTCTGAGCGCGATGCCTCCCAGCAGCAGCTCGGTCTCTCACGGGGTTCCTGTGGTCGCGCTGTGTCTGGCTGCTCTGCTGCTCAGTAACCTGCTGCTCTACCTGTACCTGGACTCTCTGTATCACAGCGAGGAGCAGCTCAGCTCCTCTCATGACGGCTGCGCTGCTCGACACTTTAAGATGACCACCATGAGGAACTGCACCCCCTGGCTCCAGTGTTCACAGGTCAGAGCTGAGGTCCGCCCGCTGAAGCTGATCGGAGAGGGGGCCGTGAAGAAGGTACAATGGTCTGTTACAGCGTGAGAGTGACTGAGTGGATGAAACGTAGGAAATATTAAAGCTTTAAATCAGGTCAATCCTACGTCTGATTCTGAAGCAGGATTTACTGTTAATGAGATTTACAAGCACTTCAAATGAATGAGTCCATTCTGTGTGTAGACGAGCGTTTGGCTTTATATCCAGATTGTTAACACACAGGTGAGTGGAGTCCTCTCCTTCCCTGATCTCCACACGTTGTTAACGTGTTCTCATTGTTAGGCAGCGTTTTGCAGTCTCAGCCAACACAGACCTTTATCTGTTTGTCACCTTAAAAACGTGTGCGCACCACCTGTCACTATGAAGCAGATTCTACATCCACAGTGATTTGAGCGAACGTGTCATGTTCACTAGTTTACCTGGTGATTACCTGGTGATGTCAGACAGCAGGCCCACAGACGGAGCGAACCACGTCACCCTGAGGGAAAACATTGCCGCACCTGTTCTTTGTCATTAGCAGTGGTCAGTTTTTCCTGTGTGCAGCTTTGACTGTACTCTCATTAAACTCCACCTGTCTCTCTCTCTCTGCTCAGGTGTACCTGTCGGAGTGGAGGGGTCAGAAGGTGGCTCTGTCCAAACTGTCCTCCCTGGATTACCTGGAGGATTTCCTTCATGGCTTATCGATGCTGCAGGCGCTGCAGGCTCCACAGGTGGTGCAGCTGGTGGGGTTCTGCCTGGAAGACAACACCCAGGTCACAGAGTTCCATCCTCTGGGCTCCCTGCTGAACCTGGAGGCTGTTCTGTCACAGGAGTCTCACCTGAAACACAACACCTGGCAGACCCGGCTCCGGTTGGCCACGGACTACGTCTCCATCCTTCACTTCCTCCACAGCAGCCCGGCCGGGCGGAGGGTCATGTGTGACTCCAACAGCCTGGAGAAGACCCTGTCCCAGTTCCTGCTGACCTCTGACCTCCACCTGGTGGTGAACGACCTGGACGCGCTGCCGGAGGTGGACCGGTCCAGAGGTCTGCTGGTGAAGTGTGGGCACAGGGAGCTGACGGGGGACTTTGTGGCACCCGAGCAGCTGTGGCCCTTCAGAGAGGAGACGTTTTCAGACGAGCGGATGCCTCCGTACGACGAGAGGACGGACGTCTGGAAGATCCCCGACGTCACCTGGTTCCTGATGGGACGGGTCCCTGGAGGGGATCTGGTCCACTTCCACCTCTTTCAGATCCACGAGCAGTGTAAGAGGACGGAGCCAAAGCTCCGCCCCTCAGCTCTGGATGTTTTACAGGTGTACAGATCAGTGTACAGCAGCATGGTGCGGGACAGTGCTGCTGTCAGAGACATGCTGTAGAGCTCTATGACATGTTGTTCAGTGTAATAAAAGCTGCTCTGCTTGACACAACTGTAGACCTCTGCTGTTTTAATGTTCTCTGATTTCTAGTTAAACACGTCAAGTGTCAAAGAGGATTACAATCAGCTGATATCTGAGGCTCAGACTCTCGGGGCGCTGAGCTCAGATCAGACAGACGTGCTGCACACGAACGTCAACCAGGAAGTGCTTAAAGTCCTTTTCCTGAAAACTACAAATATTCACGTTACTCTCATCAGGACCTTACTCACAGTATGTCATGATTTTCTGATAGAACCTGATTCTTTATTTTACCACAGTATGAAGATTTTATTCCCAAACTATGACAGTCTGTAGCTTTATATTTACACAGTTTGTGCTGCAGTGACCCTGAATGCAACACACGGCCACACAACATGAAGCAGAACCAACAGAAAAAGAATCATGAAATGGAAGTAAAGGAGAGTTCATAGACACTGTTCATGTGAATAAATGTCTGTAAGTCTCTACCTCTCTCTGAATGAGCTAACACAATGCTGACTGATGAAAGCCTTTGCAGTATATAGTATTATTATGGGCTGGGTGTCTGTGTCGACTTACTACTTACTTACTGCTATGGCTGAACAACGAAGAAAAGATGGATGACAACAGCTACAACTTCACAAATAAGTGAAAATCCGACCGGTTACAACCGGAGCCAGCCGTGAACGTCACACACGCAGCCCTGTCTGAGTATCTGGGAAGTGTGCTCCCGCAATTACTGTTTATCACCACAGGTGCCGCTAAAGAGAACAAACCTGGGATCTTTGAGATGATCACTTTAGTATGAAGTAGATTTATTTAATGTAAGAGATCCTCTCCTCCTGCACTTCACACACACACTGGCCCAATCCCAATCTCCACACTCACGGACTCACGGACTTTGAGGCGCGTTCCCGGTAAGTGCGTGAGTGCTCAGTGCTGTCCCACTGTCAGATCAGCAGGTGTGTGAGGGCTCCGATGCCGACTTTACAACGCCAAATAACGGACTTTCCGTGAGTCCGCTTATCTGCAGGCTTTCCTGTGGGATTTACCCAGGGTTCATCGCGAACTCGGTGACGTATACAAACGTGATTGTCCAGCTCCCCCACTAAATGTAAACAAATGTTCGCACATTGAAGTAGTTCAGTAAAGTTTGATCAAAAAATAATAATAAATGTAAACAATGCGAGCAGTGACGGTGACGGGAACCGCTAATACGTTTATCTGTAAGTGACAACAATTAAATATTCGCAAATGATTAACATCAATGTCTTTCTGACTGTTGATAGTTTGTTAAATAAAGCTGACCTTATCTTAAAATAAACGCTGTAGGACACACAGATACACGCTGCAGGTCGGCTTTTTTACTTATTACATTTAATGGCCCGTCTGGTTTCCAGGCAACGTGTGATGCCATGTTGTGGTCTTATTGAGAAATCGGTGCATGAACACGAAGGTGCTCATTAAACCAGACAGCAGCCTCTAACTTCACTGTATAACTGATACAGTATATATACGATATGTTTCAGTTTCATGAGTGACTCCTTCATGTTTGCACATCAGCAGAAACGTCTTCACTTTATAATCCTGTTTCATGAAACAAGAAACACATCAACAATCACTGTAACTGTGAACTGACAGCACATGAGGTGTCTGTGTTTAACTCTCAGCGTCATATAAACACTGACACTGACTCGGAGTTGAAGATAATTTATTATCAGCTCAGTGCAGAAGGTAAAAGTAAAAGTAGATATTTGAACTACAGCTCGACATGAATCACCTGAGCTGACATCTTACCTGCAGGTTCCATCTCAGTTTGTCATTTTAATACACTGCAAGAAATATCACCATCATCACCATTGAACTGCTGCTTTATGAAGTCATCAGGGGTTTCTCTGAGTGAGGTGCACAGGAGGAGTCTCTCTCTCTCTCTCTCTCTCTCTCTCTCTTCTGGACAAAACGAGAATGACTGAACCCAAAGGAAGCGGACCTCCTCTCGGTCAGAATCTCCGGACTGTTAAAAACACAACAGGAGAGTTCAGTGCTCTTTCTCTCAGCGTGCAGCAGCAGGGGGCGTGGCTTGTCCTGAAGTGAAAGTAAAAGTAAAGTCTGACACAAAGCGCTGACACGCAGCCTCAGAGCTCCTGACGGCTTATCTTACAGTTAGACTCCGTTTATTCTTCATCATCTCTTCATCTCCTCCTCATCACCTCCTCTTCGTCTGAGTGATGATGCTGCACAGTGTGGCCTCCTGTGAGCTGCAGGATGGAGGCTTCTGCTTCGAGAACAGCCGCAGGTGAGCCAACACTGAAACCTGTCCAGTTCATTTAACTAACTAACCCTAACCCAATCACGTCACAGTCACAGCTGAGGTTGGTTTGATGCTGCGTAAGTCTTAGAGTAACGTAAACCTTCTGACTGAGGTCAGGTGTGATAGCTGTGTCCCCCCCCACAGGTGTCTGCGTGTTTGTGCCATAAGAAATATATTACCTTCAGAGTACTGCGCATGCTCTGTTCATCAGGAACACGTGAATCTATTAAAGTTCCTATTTAACCTTTAAAATATGTCAAAGTTTCAGGCTGTGTTCACTGCAGGGCGCTGAGAGGAAGTCTGTCAGGACGAGCGCCGAGAGAAGCTCTGCTGTAACACAGCGCTAACACGAGTCTGTCTGCCTGTCTGTCTGTGTGTCTGCCTGCCTTCCTGTCTGTCTGTCTGCCTGCCTGCCTGCCTGTCTGTCTTATTATTGGCAGGAATGGCGTGTTGGAGTCCAGTTTGTCAGAGCTGGGTTATAAATCCCCCACAGCCAGGAAGACAGGGACGACCATCGCCGGGCTGGTTTTCAAGGTGAAGGAGAAACAGTCATGATGTTTTAACAAAACCCTCTGTTGTTGTTTAAATTCATATCTGTATATTAAATACGGTCAACATGTGTCTGTAATAACCTGGAGGATGTTTATGAGCGAACCTGACGAGTACTTCCTGTCGTGTCCCTCAGGATGGAGTGATTCTGGGAGCAGACACCAGAGCGACAGACGACATGGTGGTGGCCGACAAGAACTGCATGAAGATCCACTTCATCGCTCCGAACATCTAGTGAGTGAACCAGGCTGTCCTCAGCGTGACTCTGGATTTACACTTTGACTTTTAGATGTTCAATGACACTACGAGCTAAAGAGGCTCGTGTCTGTGATGAAAGAATCATCTGCTTAAGATGTCATGTGTTCAGTGTTATATTGAGATCTGCATTTCTATAGAGAAACTCTTGATCCTTATTTCTGAGCTCACAGAGAGTGCAGGCCGTGTGATGAGGATCTGAGCTCACAGAGAGTGCAGGCCGTGTGATGAGGATCTGAGCTCACAGAGAGCAGCAGCAGTAAAAAGGACCTTTATTTTGTTAACTGCTTCCTGTGTGTGGTTCAGCTGCTGTGGAGCCGGCGTGGCTGCAGATGCAGAGATCACCACACAGATCATGTCCTCCAATGTGGAGCTGCACACGCTCAACACGGGCCGCCCGGCGCTGGTAGCCATGGTGACCCGACAGCTGAAGCAGATGCTGTTCAGGTGCAGAGAGATGAAGACATCAGACACTATTAACATGATGACCCAGCACGTGTTGAGGTTTAATGTGTGTGTGTGTGTGTGTGTTTGTGTGTTCCAGGTACCAGGGTCACATCGGATCGTCTCTGATCGTTGGAGGTGTGGATGTGACCGGAGCTCACCTGTACAGTGTTTACCCTCACGGCTCCTACGACAAGCTGCCCTTCCTCACCATGGGTACCAACCTGTTTAATGTGTGCTCCTGTGTGTGGAGGCAGCTCAGTGTACCTGTTGTATCACCATAGAAACAGAGCTGAATGAATGAAGTGTGACTCAGGACCATCAGAGAACATAAACCTGATGACCTGCTGTTGTTGTTTCAGGCTCTGGAGCTGCAGCTGCTGTCTCCGTGTTCGAGGACAGATTCAAACCAGACATGGAGGTGAGAGCGACTGCAGGTGTACGAGCCAATAAAAAGCGTAAGTCTGAAACTCATTAACACTTCCTCTTCCTCTTCTGTCAGCTGGAGGAGGCGAAGACGCTCGTACGAGATGCCATCGCTGCGGGGATCTTCTGTGACCTGGGCTCAGGCAGCAACGTGGACCTGTGTGTGATCACTGAGGGGGGGGTGGAGTACCTGAGAGGCTACGACAAGCCCACAGCCAAGGGGAGAAGGTGAGGCATGATGCCCTACCAGAGGAGCAGACGGGTTATTCTACCGTTAATCTTCTGTCATATTCATGTGTTTATGTGCTGTAACAGAAATCAGAATAGTTTAACGTAGAGACTGGGAGAAACTTTATTCAGCTGGACAGCGTGTGGACCTCCTGTGCAGGAAAATGATCAAAAGACTTTTATTTTGAAATGTAAACTTTACACTTGAACACCATGTTTAATTCTCATGACTTGAATGTTACCTGGCCTAACAGTGTGCTGTTCAATAAATCACTAATCAATCAGTACACTTGTATGTAATCACGTTTGTCCTTCCTGTGTGTTTCAGAGAGGGACAGTACAAGTACAAACCAGGCACCACAGCCGTCCTCACTGAGACTGTGACCCCGCTGACTCTGGACGTGGTCGATGAATCTGTTCACGTCATGGACACGGAGTAAATCACAGTCCAATAAAACACAGTAAAACACTCCTGTTGTTTAGTTTCTCTAAAGCATCGTCTGCTGTAAAGGAGGTTTTACTGCAGTTTGAGTTTTTCTTACTCAAACATAAATTCACATCCATGTTGTCTAAGATGAGCGACTTTATACATTCAAATGATTAAAAACATTAAAAATCAACGTCTCGACTGTCATTCTCTCTAACCCTGAAGGCACTCAAAAATACCAACAAGAGCTTTACATTTAATTAAGATCAAATGAGATGCACAGGACGAAACACTGACAATACAATCATAATGATAATTATATGTATGATTTTAATGTTTTGTCGAACCATTGAATATAAATACATTTGCTATGTAAAATAATTGTGTCAGACACGCTGGTCTAAAAGTCACATTTGGTGAAGGTTGATGTTTTCTGGAGTGTGACATGTCTCCCGCGTGTCTCACCTTGAACAAATACAAACACGGACTGTTAACACTAACCCTTTAGTCGAAAAACACTATTCTCTTTATTCTTTTGAATCTAATATCTGATTTTCTTCTCAGATCTCTGTGTGCCTGTGAGCTTCTGTTTCCGTCCCCCTGGTCGCTGTGTTTCAGCCTCTAACGGCGTGGCAGCGCGGTACGTCCAAACACCGCCCCCGCAACACTGATGTGTATACCGTAGCTCACCCGCCCGTTAAAGAGTTCTGCATGTATTCACCAAACGCTCCCAAAAGGTTAGCTCCGCCCACTTGCTCCTCGCTGATTGGTTGAGGTGGTACTGAGGCGTCGTTTGAATTTCGCTTGGTTGCTGTTTGTGGTGACTGCAGTTAGCTCGATATACAGTATTCTATAGGCATTAAAACCGGGAATACTCTTCAAATCAACAGGTACGTTTATATTTCATTTACTGGGTTATGAAACCTAGAAAACACTAATTTTGTAACGTTGTAAATGTATACGTATAGTGGCACCTAAATGTTACTATACCATTAAAGGGACCAGGAAGCTAAAGCTAACTGTTGGTCAGACATTAGCCCTTATAACATTAGCCTACACTACTAAAGCTAATGTGAACACAGACGGTATTTAAAACGTGCTGTCTGGCAGCACTTTGTATGTTTAAAGGGTTTTTGTGAGCTGATGAAAGTTTACTGAGTGTTTAAGGTGTTCTTTGTATGTTGTGTTCTGTTGGGCCGCCTCTTTTTCTTAAGGAGGCTCAGATCTCTGGACATCTGCAGTAAGATGCTGCAGATGTTTAATCAGTCTGTGGTGGTTAGTGTACTGTTCTACGCTGCAGTCTGCTGGGGAGGCAGTATAAGACACAAGGATGCAAGGCAACTCCACAAACTGATGAAACAAGCTGGCTCTGTGATTGGAGCCAGGTTGGACTCACTGGGGGATGTGGTGGAGAGATGCACACTGAAGAAGGTGGAGGCCGTTCTAAACAACACGGATCATCTGCTTCATCACATCTCGATGGACCAAAGAAACAACGGTGGTGGACGGCTCCTCTCCCTTCGCTGCAGGACGGAGAGATATAGAAGATCTTTGGTTGCCACAGCCGTCAGACTTTTTCATTCTGCAGTAAATGGTCGATGAGATGCCAGACAAGTGAATTTCTCTTTGGGATCAATAAAGTTATTGTTATTGTTATTGTTACTGTACTGAACTACGAATGCGATAGACCTATACAATGATGACCTGCAGACTGATTAATACTAAAATGTGCTTGAAGTTCTCCCATGTCTTTAGCCATAAACATGATTACATGATAATCTAATACATGTGTAACATCCAGGAATCGTCCTCAGTACCTCCGGCTGATGTATTCATACATGTATTCACCACACAGATAAACCCTGATATGTCATGTAACATGTAAAGTAGGCCTTTACCATTTAACATGATCAGAATCAGTATTTCACTTTCATTGCACCCGTGACTAAATGACCTTTGACCCCCCATGAAGGATCCATTAGGGTGGGAGATTACAACACCACCTATCTGAGTCCACTTTACATCATTTGTGTTGTCTGTCTGTTTCAGGTCAGACGTCGGCCGCTCAGTCTCTCCTCGTGTTAATCGGAGGCGATGCGTCACGATTCATCTGCAAAGCGCAGGAAGGGCAAGAGCCCCAAACGCCGCCCGCCACTGCCCCCAGTGACCCCCCGCACCCCCAGACGGAGTGGAGTTTCAGGTGTGAGGGACTGAAGCAGAAGAGCTGATATTTTAACAAATGATTATTTTGACTGAATACGAGTCATATTAGACATTAAACTGCACCACCATCCTTCAGCAGCTGAAGCCCTTTAACCCCTCATGTACAGACGATGTTCTCTTTAGGGTTAAATGTACTGTCGTAGAATATTTGACCTGTTTGTATTGGTGCTGTCATCCATTCAGGTGTAAGCACACCTCTCCTCCCATCACCTCAAACACTCTCACCCTGTCTGTCCTCCAGAGCAGGCTCCTAGCAGGTCTCCCAAGAAGAGACGGTTTCGACCAGGAACTAAAGCTTTGATGGAGATCAGAAAGTACCAGAAGAGCACGGACCTGCTGCTCAGGAAGGGACCCTTCTCTCGCCTGGTGAGTCAGACAGCAGGAAGCATGAGGAGGATCTGAAGCCTGTGTGTCTGCAGCTTTACATCCTCTGGAAGAAGTTTAAGTTCTCATACAGGACTGAGACTCAGTGTTGACCTGCAAAGACTCCAGTTCTTTATGAAGTCTCTGTTTCAGGTCCGTGAGGTGTGTCAGTGTTTCTCCAAGGACGCTCTGCGGTGGCAGGTCTTCGCTCTGCTGGCCCTGCAGGAGGTGAGCAGCACTGAGTTCACATGATGTCAGTCTGAACAGTTCACACATAAACCAGTGATTATACATCACAGTATAAAAGAGGCTGGGGAACATGTTGTGTCATTTGTTCTGGTTAAATGACATCATAATACAATACACCCATAATGCACCTGTGTAGCCATCATGCAACCTTTATTTATATATATATATATATGTATATGTATACATATATATGTCGAGGTCTTTTAATGCACTGAAACCAACATGTGTCCTTGTCCTGTGACAGTATTTGAGCGATAACTGAACCATACTGTGACTGTTGTGTCATGTCACAGTGTAGGATCAGGGACTTCAGACGACAATCATTTTGTTGTTCCAGAAATGAATTCATGATCAGTGAGGTGAACACAGTGTGTGGAGACGTTTTTAACTCACAGATGATGAACTCAACGCCTGCACTGTGTTTCTATGTTTATTTTAAACTGACACTTTTTAATGATCAACATTGTTTCCCTAAAAAGTGACTCTAAGTTTCTTCAGTGGATATAAGGGTTACTATAAGGATCACAGGATTCTAAATCATCTCTCTTCTTGAATAAACCGTTTCTCTTCCTGCAGGCTGCCGAGGCGTTTCTCGTCATGGTATTCTCAGACGCCAACCTGTGTGCGATCCACGCCAAGAGGGTCACCCTGTTCCCCCGAGACATCCAGCTGGCCCGCCGGATCAGAGGGGTGGACAACCTGTGAACACGGAACAGAGCCGACTCTTTATACCGTGTTTCATCAGTTCAATGACCATGTACTCGTTCTATATGTTTCTTACTGTATGCTACATTTATGTAGTTTGGTATATCACAGTGAGGTGGGTATTTGTCCTCATCAGCCCTATTTTAGCAGATCATCAGGTTTATTAAAGTTCTTTTTCACAACCCTGAAGTGACTGGACAGTAAATCAGCTGTTTGTATACATGTCACATCCATGTTAATGTTTTAACTCTTTATTATAGATCTGCTGTGATCCCTGTCAAGTACTGATTTATTATTGATGTGTAAATATTGCTCCCACTAAACTTATTTTGTTAATAAACTCTAAGACTTTCCTGTTGGTGCCTGTTGATGTTCATGTAAACAGATTATTTTGAACTCTTGCTGCTGGGTTAGACGGGGCTTGTGCTCACTCCGGTGTACAAGCTTACACCATTTCTATGACACGTTCTAGCCAAATAATAATTAGCCTGAGGTTCAAACACTAAGCACCTCAAACATAATTTAATAAGAATAAACAATATGATTTTGTGTTTCTAGGCGTCTCGTTCGGGAGAGGCAGTTTTTTATTCTTTATTGCTGCAGTCATTGTGTCAGGACGTATACAATGAGAAACGCCTAAAATGACAGGACAGTTTGTACAGTCATCAGTTGTGACGTTCTTGTGATAGATAGATACAAACATATTTTCACAGAAATAACTTCAGAATCAGCAGTAAAGCAGATTTTGGAAATATCTGTAATACTGATCCTAGTTCAGATATTTATAGAAAGAGCCTACAGCAGAAATATTTCTATATAAAGTGATACATTTCTTAAATGCCTCAAAGTTAAAATAAATAAAGTTATTAATTATATGATTGTTTCCAGTGGACGTCTTTTACTTTGGCTCAGAAGCCTCAAACTAACCTGCTACGTTTCTCTGCGGGTGTCGGATGACTGACAGACAAATGGACCAATAGTGTCCCGTCTAGTGAACTCGCGCCTTCATCCTGAACAATTGATTGGATGACTAACTTCCGTTTATAAACCTATGCTGCTTTTACGTCGCGGAGGAGTTATCATAATTTTGAGAGTCAGACTTGCAAATTCAAATTCGCGTGAACTTTAAAGACGTCTTTACGACAGATAAACTCAGATTCATAGGAACATTTTAACATGTCGACTCTATATAAGATAATATAAATTGTAATTATCCCACGCCAGGAAAATCCCTTTTCACATTGTTTTAAGAAGAGCTTAAAGTGTGAAAATGTGTCATTTCAATCAGAGACCCGATTTAATGGGTATAATGTTATAATGTAACTGCAGAGTATTTTAATCCTGACACAAACACCTTTTTCCTCTTAGGATCATCTCTGTTAGGGTTAGGACGTGCAAGAGCAAGAAGACGTGAAGTATAGCGAGACCTTTTTCTCCCATGTTCCGTGAACGCATCATTAACAACATACAGAGCGTCCACTTCCCGGTGGAGGAACAACAACAGTTTTCAGTTGATTTTAGCTTTTTTCGTGTAGCTAACATTAATGTAAAGCTGTGATCCTCTCCGGGGAACATGGGGCTGTAGTTTTCGTCTCTTATGGCTGTTTCAGCTGTTTGTTCTGAGACACAGTCACGATGTTTTCTGCCAACATGGAGACAAAAAGAGTGGAGATCCCCTCCGGAGTGCTGGACGACCTCTGCAGGTAACCGGACATCTAGCATCGATGTCTGGGTGTTATTACGCTTCAAATTCAACAGTAATAACTGTGATGGAGTTTTATAACTATCGCTGTAAGAAAAGACTAAACCATCTCTGTCTACGACGCATAAAATAGGATGTTATCTCAGGTTTTTTGATGCAGTCTATTTCAGATAAATCAGCATGAAACATTCATCATTGTTTATCATTATAAACGCAGAGAAAGTACATATAAGTGTACAACATACATCAAAGTCACGTTATAAGTACCAGATTTACAGTCATACAAACAAACAGCAGAGAAAATAGAGCAGAGCGAATTTATATCAGAATTAAACACGGACAGTCTGTTTATTCATACTGTTACACACAGTCGATATGTACCCTCAATGTCCACGTTACCAGATACACCTGTTCGGTCTAATCCAACCTGTTCGCCCATGAAGTTAACTTTTAGGAATCATAGATGTGGGTTTTTGTGGACACTAGATCTTGTGAATATGTTTTCGCTCTGTGCTCGTAGTTACAGCAGAGTTTGTGCTGGACTGTTTCTAATATTCTGATCACCATGTTTAAGTCAAAGTTAGAGGCCCTGACCTCTGACCTTTAACTCTGACCTTAGTTATAATCAGAGAGTTTCTGACATGGCTAACAACACCGGCACATTATCAACTTATGACATGACAAACTTAAGGCAGAGCTTGTGTGTTTTATTGTACAGATTTTACATTTGGTGTCTGTGTGTGTGTGTGTGTGTGTGTGTGTGTGCGCGCGTGTGTGTGTGTGTGTGTGTGCGCGCGTGCAGTCGGTTCATCCTTCACATCCCCAGTGAGGAGAGAGATAACGCCATCAGAGTGTGTTTCCAGATCGAGCTGGCTCACTGGTTCTACCTGGACTTCTGTATGCAGAACACTCCAGGAGCTCCTCACTGCGGCATCAGAGACTTCGCCAAGGCTGATATCCTCACCTGGAGATACACATGCTACATTACCTGATTTTAATGATATGCTTATGTTTTACATAAAGTGATCGACACAGTCGCTGCAAACATCCGGAACACAAACTTTAGATGTATTGTAACCTCTGGATCAGCAGCTCGAGGTCTTTCAGGTTAGACGTTATTTCCTTGACAGCTATGAACTCTTCCAGCACTGTCCCTTCCTGCTGCCTCATGGGGAGGACGTGCAGAAGGTTCTGGAGCAGTGGAAGGAGTATAAGATGGGCGTCCCCACGTACGGAGCAATCATTCTGGATGAGTCTCTGGAAAACGTGAGTTTGTGCACACCCTCACATCAAAAGCTTCTGTTAAGTAACTTCAAGTGGTGACAGTGTGTCTTAGATCACGTCTATCTGTGACATTCACACTGCATGGAATGGAAACACTGTTAAAGCTGAGCGAGTGGTTTGTGTTCAGTGTTGATGATAGAAATGATGGTCAGAGCTACAATAATGAGACCCACAATGATCACTATAAGGTTGGTGTTTTTCTATCAAAGCTTTAACCCTCATGTTAAGCAGGCAGGCACCAGGACAGAGTAGAAGGAGTCTCAAAGATGGCCGACCCTGATGGAGCTGTTTCCTCTCTCCTCAGGCACTGCTGGTTCAGGGCTACCTGGCCAAGTCCGGCTGGGGTTTTCCAAAGGGGAAAGTAAACGAGGATGAAGCTCCTCATGATTGTGCAGTGCGAGAGGTGATGTTCACTAAATGCATTTAGAGCCATGTTTAACCAGTGTTTGAAGGTCATATTAAAGAACCTGAGGTGTTTTCAGGTGATGGAGGAGACGGGCTTCGACATTAAGAACCGTATCTGTAAAGACGTTTACATCGAGCAGAAGATCACAGACCAGCTGGTCCGACTCTACATCATCCCAGGAGTGTCCAAAGACACCAAGTTCAACCCCAAGACCAGGAAGGAGATCAGGGTACGTGTTTCTACAGATGAATATATCTCTCTGTTCCTACAGAAACACTCATGATGTCCTGGTTCTCTCGTGTTCTCGTAGAACATCGAGTGGTTTCCCATCGAGAAGCTGCCGTGTCACAGGAACGACATGACCCCAAAGTCCAAACTCGGACTCGCCCCCAACAGGTTCTTCATGGCGATCCCGTTCATCAGGTGAGTGTGTGCGAGGAACACATTCAGTAGTTTTATATCATTATTCAGTCTGTCACCAGAGGAAGAATCATGTTGTACAGCTGCAGGCAGTAACATGTGACCTGGAGTACATGTCAGAGTAACTGTGTGTGTGTGTGTGTGTGTGTGTGTGTGTGTGTGCGTGTGCGCGTGTGTGCGTGCGTGTGTGTGCGTGCGTGTGTGTGCGCGTGTGTGCGTGCGTGTGTGTGTGTGTGTGTGTGTGTGTGCGCGTGTGTGTGCGTGCGTGTGTGTGTGTGTGTGTGCGCATGTGTGCGTGCGTGTGTGTGTGTCCTGCAGACCTCTGAGAGAATGGATCAGCAGGCTGAAGGGAGAGTCAACGGACAGCGACGAGGACTTCACTAACAGCAACACTCCCTGCAAACCCTCAGACAGGTACACACACAGGTCCTCTCTCGCCCTGCAGGTCCTCTCTCGCCCTGCCAGGTCCTCTCTCGCCCTGCCAGGTCCTCTCTCGCCCTGTCTGGTTCTCCCTCGCCCTGCAGGTCCTCTCTCGCCCTGCAGGTCCTCCCTCGCCCTGCAGGTCCTCTCTCGCCCTGTCAGGTTCTCTCTCGCCCTGTCTGGGTCTCCTTCACCCTGCAGGTCCTATCTCGCCCTGCAGGTTCTCTCTCGCCCTGTCTGGTCCTCTCTCGCCCTGCAGGTTCTCTATCGCCCTGTCTGGGTCTCCTTCACCCTGCAGGTCCTCTCTCGCCCTGCAGGTCCTCTCTCGCCCTGTCAGGTCCTCTATCGCCCTGTCTGGTCCTCTCTCGCCCTGTCTGGTTGTCTCTCGCCCTGCAGGTCCTCTCTCGCCCTGTCTGTTTCTCCCTCGCCCTGCAGGGCCTCTCTCGCCCTGTCAGGTCCTATCTCGCCCTGCAGGTTCTCTCTCGCCCTGTCTGGTCCTCTCTCGCCCTGTCTGGTTGTCTCTCGCCCTGCAGGTTCTCTCTCGCCCTGTCTGGTCCTCTCTCGCCCTGTCTGGTCCTCTCTCGCCCTGTCTGGTTCTCCCTCGCCCTGCAGGTCCTCTCTCGCCCTGTCAGGTCCTATCTCACCCTGCAGGTTCTCTCTCGCCCTGTCTGGGTCTCCCTCACCCTGCAGGTCCTCTCTCACCCTGTCTGGTCCTCTCTTGCCCTGTCTGGTCCTCTCTCGCCCTTTCTGGTCCTCTCTCGCCCTGCAGGTCCTCTCTCACCCTGTCTGGTCCTCTCTCGCCCTGTCTGGTCCTCCCTCACCCTGTCTGGTCCTCTCTCGCCCTGCAGGTCCTCTCTCGCCCTGCAGGTCCTCTCTCGCCCTGTCTGGTCCTCTCTCGCCCTGCAGGTCCTCTCTCGCCCTGTCTGGTCCTCTCTCGCCCTGCAGGTCCTCTCTCGCCCTGTCTGGTCCTCTCTCGCCCTGTCTGGTCCTCTCTCACCCTGCAGGTCCTCTCTCGCCCTGTCTGGTCCTCTCTCGCCCTGTCAGGTCCTCTCTCGCCCTGCAGGTCCTCTCTCGTCCTGTCTGGTCCTCTCTCGCCCTGCAGGTCCCCTCCGCCCTGTCTGGTTCTCCCTTGCCCTGCAGGTCCTCTCTCGCCCTGTCTGGTTGTCTCTCGCCCCTTGCTATCATTTCCCTCGTTGGATCTGTTTCATAACACAACAGAATCTCTGTTTTTCCTCTCAGGTCTAAATCCCGTCGCCTCGCAGGTACTGAATCATTTCCTGTTGACGGATGGACGAAACACAAGCAGCAGAAAGCTGTGAGCCAGCTGAGCCAGTACGAGCAGAGCCAGGTGAGAAAGACCGTCATATTTATATTCCCGACCTGATGAGTGATCCACGTTTAACATGCAGATCTATAAGAAACCGGGGGGAGGACCCACGTGCTATAAACTCTATTTTCCTGCTGTTTTGTCAGAACCCTGACTCTGCTTCAGTTAACCATCATTTAACAGCAGCATCTGCAGCTAGGCTACATGTTAGCATCAGCTAACAGCTGGCTTCACTGCACTCTGTTGTTCTCGGTTGTTGTTGTAGAACCAGAATGTGAAAGGAAACGGGAAGAAGAGTCAGGACTCTCCGTATGTGAAGAAGGGGAACAGTGAGAATGGAAACAGCCTGCAGGTCAAAATATTAGTGAGTACAATTCAACATGTTTGTTTCTGATTCACGTTTCAGCTCACTGTGATGCACCAGCGACGTGTCAGAGAGACACCTACAGAGAGGAGCTCATGTTTAAAGTGCGTATCAGAAATGCTCTCTCTTCTTCTCTCTGCAGAAAGACGATAAAAAACTCCAGCCCCGACGACTGCAGGACACTTTTGACAGAGGTGTGTTCGCCATGTCTGGCTTTAAGGAACTTAAGTACATTAGTAATTTTCAGTTTTAATTTAGAGTATTTTTAATCAACACAGATTTGTTTAACAGTAAGCATTATATCTACTGGAATATGACATTACTATAACTAGGTTTTAACCCACTTCCTGTTCCTGTGTGTGTCTGTTCCTCAGACGTGTCTCCCTGCTGCTCCAGTCAGCAGAAAGTCTGTGAGCAGCTTCTGTCCTCAAAAACTTTCCTCAACTTCAAGTTCGACAGAGACGCCATCATGAAGTGTTTCGACTACTGACAGCTGACGTTTCTCCTGGAACAGCTTCACAGTGCAGAGGATGTTACTGAGCACCTGTCCCTCCTACAGGGGGGGGTAATCTCTCACGGACACAGTATGCTGCCATGCAGGTGTTTGACTTTGTTGGTGAATGTTTCAGACTTTATGAAACTCAGAGCTCTGACTTCAGTCTGTCAGAGTCCTGACTTTAATACTTATTCAATATTAAAGGTATGCTTCATCCTGCAGGAGATGACGCACAGAGATCTCAGAGATCAGAGGGAGAGGACGGCTCAGTTTAAACTTCAGTCTTTTAAACAGCTAAATGAATTTTAAGCACATGTGAGATTACAGTTAATATGATTCAGCTGTGATTCTAAACTCTGCCAGTAAAGTTAAAGTTTCCATGTTTAATAGGTTTTAAGATGGGATATAAATTTCCTCCATTCTTCCATTTGAGTGCCACAAAATGGATATTTATAGTTATCGGCTTCTTCACCAAACTGATTATCAAACCATTAAACTGATTCCAAATACATGAGGAACAAGTTTAACTGCAAGTTTCATTCACACATGACGTTCACTGTTCAGTCTTTCTTCTAATCAGAAGCAAATAAAAGAGTCAGGGTCGTGAAGTTGAATTTTAACCTTTTAATGGTCTCATTCACAGTTTCAAAAGGAGAATACAAAATCAATATGATTTAATATTTGATTGTAATGTTTCAGCTGTTTTGACTTCATGTTTCTGTAATCTGCCTTAAAGCAATCGGCCACATCTTTCTCCAGTTGTGCGTTTGGTGTTCATGATTTCAGGACCTTTTTGTTCTGCAGAGTTTAAACGTTTAAACTCCTCTTCAGATTTCTTTTAGAGGTTTTCAGTCATTGAGCAGCACTAAGGTAGATTACTGTGAACATGAATCATTCACAAACATCAAGGCTGCTGTCACAACGAGAGCTGAAAACAGTTTCATAGAATTATAAACAGAGTAAACTTCTTTCTGTCACTGTTGGTTCCTTGGTACTGATTGTACAGATGGTTCTTCTTGTTTTGTCTTTAAATGTGAATATGAATAAAGTTGTTTTTTCACTCTCATCTGTTTCCTTATTATGCTCCGAACAAGAGTTAAAAAGGATAATTGTATCAAACATTTTACTTTCTTTAAAAATAAGGCATTTAAATACATGCCGACAAAGACAAAAACACCTATAGTTTAGGGGTGTCATGAAGGCCTAAAAAACTTGATGTAGTATTTTCCTTATAAATTAAACAATTTCAAAACAAGTTTTCTCAATATCCTTCTTTTAATAAAAAAGATAATTTCTAATAAACGAACCAGTCAGCCTCTAAAAGAAATATTTTATATCTAACCTACAGAATATTAAACACATACCATAAGATATATAACAGTTTTAGTTTATTTTCCTTCTGAAGATTACAATAATTACACTTTTACTTTCAGGCCGGATGTTGACAGCACCGTCGCCGGTAGCAGAGCACGCATGCGCGGAACATTTCAGCGGAGTCCGTCCCTTTAACCTGACCGGGTGCTGCGCGTTTAAAAAAAGCACCGCTGAAGCTCTTCACTGAACAAGGCACAGTACATCACTTTATTAGATTGAAGACGAGGTGAGCTTTAAAGCTAGCTACAGTTTTATCACCGCGACGTGTCTCTGACTCGGTCAGCAGCTAACTTAGCTATTGTTAGCTAACGTTAGCTAAGTTAGCTTTGTGTTTCGTTACCAGTGAAATGAAACAGCAGGAACTTGTGGAAGCTGATTAGAAGCAGAGTTAGCTAACGTCCCATCACAACAATGCCTGTTATGTTAGAACATACACTGATTTATCGTTCTATTGTACAGATAGAAATAGTCTGTCATTAACGGACACGCTCAGTAATTCTTCTCTACAAGTGTAACTCATGTTTGTTTCTGCTGCTCTGTATGTATGGACAGTTATCCTCTGAAAAGACAACACATTAACTCTATTACAAATCCACCAATATAATGTGACTATAAATCCATCAAATTAACTGTAATATTAATCCCTCTCTCCTCTGCAGTGTCAGTCAGTCTGGTAAGAAGCACAGAGACTCTGTTTAGTGGTTTGAAAGGACGGTACTGTGATATAAGTTTAGTCGTGTCACGATGCTACATGTGAAAGATGTGCTGTGCTGTAGGGCAGGGGTCATATGAGTGTATACTATGGTTCAATGTAAACTGTGGTTTATACTGTTTGTACCATGATAGCTTTTTATTAGTGTATCATGTTGTGTTGGACTAATGTGGACACAGTTATTAAAACTCCTCTTCATGTCCTTTATAAGAGGGAATATAGTGTGTTTTTATTCACATGTCCGAAAACATTTACTGTATGGTACATGAATGCTCAATCACAGAAAGCATTATAGATGATTTCATCCAAAACCTCTCAAATACAGGAGCTTTAAATCTGAACACAAACATTCATGTAAGAATAAATAATGAAATAGTATAAAATCTTTAGTCAGAAAAAACAAACTCATAAACAAACATGTAAACTATCTGAAGTATTCAACGTATGTATTCTGTCGGTGACTGAACAGTACTGAGGTTGGACAGATAGTACTTCATAGTGAAGTGTTATTTTGTGCAATAACGTGATGAAATATCAGAACATCTCTATTATATTTCTTTATACATCACACACTGTAACGGCATGTGATGTTCTGATGAGTATTTGGTAGTTGTTGAAGTTGTATTAATCCCTAATATGAGCATAAATATGATACAAAAAGGAGTAAAAAATGAAACGTGTCAAACTGTCAGCTGACGTCAGGACCTTCCACTTGATGCACGTTAAAGTGTGTTTGAGTTTCGTTTTACTTTAGTTCTGGGTTCATTCAGCAGTGTGCAGCAGGTAATAGACACCTGTCTGTGTGTGGGTGAACTCTGTGTTAAACTGTTGTTGTGTTTCAGGGCATCATGTCGAACGCTGGCTCCGCCTCACGGAAACCGTCCAGGAGCCAGAAAACATCAAACAGGGGTTCCAGCTCCAGCGGCCTGAAAGAGATCCACATCGATGAGGAAGTGAAGATCGCAGTGAACCTCTCTCTGGAGAGGTTTCGCTACAGTGATGAGAAAGGTACCAGCTGCTTTACATTAGGAAGTAACCGCATGTGACTTTGTCAGTAAAGGATTAGTTATTGTACTGGTGCCAGTGTGAGCAGGAGCTCTTCATGGTTCTAAAATTCCGTTTCCTCTCCCTGACCGAGCAGAGATGGAGTTTTCCACCTCGTTGACCAGCACCGAGCGAGCTTTCATCCATCGAATGGCTCAGTCCCTCGGGTACATCTCCAAGAGCAAAGGGTGAGTTCCTCCTGCAGGACCTGCTGACTGTCACTCTGAGAAGGAGTTTTAAAGTACGACTAGAACAGAAAATGACTTTCACAAAGTCACTCTGACTCTCACAGAGGGGTGGGAGTAAGAACTCAGAGCCAGGTTTAACGTCTTCAATAGGACCAACAGTAGAAAATGAGCTCTCGATGCTTCGTGAACATAAATCAGTCGATGACAGAAACATGTCTCCTTGTGTTTCAGGAAAGGACCAAAGCGCTTCCTCACCATCAGGAAGAAGGACGGTTCAGACAAACCTCGGCCCACCATGCCCCTCACTCTCTCCCACAGTTCACTGTACTTCATCCGCAGCCTGCTGCAGAGGTTTCCCATCGTCAGCAAGGAGCGTGTGGAGCTGCAGGCCTGGAAACAGAGCAGCGTGTCTCTGACTGCAGAGTCCGGTGAGTGAAAGAGACTGTGGGACTGCTGAGGGGTTCATAATCATGTGTATGTCAGGACCCCAACCACAGTCCCATGTCTGCAGAGGTGAGAAACACCTGAGTGTGAGGTCATCAGGTGTGTTTTACAGGTGATACTGTCTCTCCTCAGACGGCTGTGACCGGAACAGAGCGAACGGGCGTTTGAATAACGGGATCCCCATGGTGCCTCGGAGGAGGAGTCCCTCTGAGCTGGACGCCTTCAGACGCTCTCTGCCCGTCCATGAACGACAGGAGGAGATCCTCACGCTCATCAGAGAGCACAGGGTGCTGCTGGTGCTGGGAGAGACCGGCTCGGGGAAGACCACACAGGTGAGTCTGAGACAGGTGGTCCAACACTCTGGTCCTGACTGAATCTCTAATAACTGACAGACAGACAGACATAAGCTTTATATGGAAGCTCTCTGTCAGATCCCTCAGTTCGTGCTGGATGAGTGCAGCAGGATGAAGGAGCCCTGCAAGATCTTCTGCACCCAGCCCCGACGACTGGCTGCCATCGCTGTGGCCGAGCGAGTTGCTGCAGAGAGAGGAGAGCACGTGGGCCAGACCGTGGGCTACCACATCAGACTGGAGAGCAGGTACGCACCTGTAACACCTGTAACGCTCCTGATGGTGATCATCTACTCTGAGAGAAAACACTTCAGTTTGAAGTAAATCAAGAACATTTATATTTAGGTTAAACACAAAGATCTGCTTCCAAATGTGTACACACTCATACACAATAACACACACACACATGCGGCCGATGAATGATCAGCTGCTTCCTCTCTTACTTTGGATGCACTTTGTGAATCTGGTTTTGGAACGAAAAGTTTGTCCTCAGTTGTGAGATGTGCATTTGAGAATGTAAGCTAAAAGGAAAACTGCAGCTTGTCCTAATGTTTGAGCGCTGTCAGACATCAAACCAGCAGCAGAATTCACTTGACTCTGACCTCTCAGGGTCTCCCCAAAGACGCGTCTGACCTTCTGCACCAGCGGAGTCTTCCTCAGGACGCTGATGTCTGGAGACGCCAGCCTGACCAGCGTCACACACGTCATCGTGGTGAGCAGCAGATACACAGAGAAACATCACTCAGTCATCCTGCTCTATTAGAGACACACGTTTGACCCAGGAGGAACATATTTAAACACTTCCTGTGTGTCCAGGACGAGGTGCACGAGCGCGACGGTCTGACGGACTTCCTGCTCATTAAGATGCGAGACATCCTTCAGAAGATCCCCACTCTGAAACTGATCCTGTCCAGTGCTGCTCTGGATGTCGACCTGTTCCTCAACTACTTTGGAAACTGCCCCATCATCAAGCGTGAGTCACTGTCTGTCTGTCTGTCTGTCTGTAGATGTGAGGCATCTTTAGAAACAAGGGGAAGGATAGAGAAGAAGACATCATGTGATGTTTCAGTAACAACATGTGGTCTACATTCTAACCTCAAGGACACTAAACAGCCTCCGTAACACACAGACATCACTCACACCTGAAACAAGAGGCTCACCTTTACCTGCGAGAGTGTGTACAGGTAGAAACAGCTCAGAGGGAACTTCACATGACATTGTTTATTGCAGGCTTTAAACCCTTCATACTTCCTGTTTGCATCCCCCAGAGCATGATGGGATCTGTTGTTGTAAAATTCAGAGCACCTTTACTTTAAGTACAAATCAGAGCAAGAACAATAGCAGAGGCACAGTGTGATATTTACACTGCGGCTCATTCCATCCTTTGTTCAGTGTCACCATCCCCCAGAGCCAATCAAGATTCTCTCTTATCAATAAATCAATAAATCATGCAAACTGACGGCGTTTCTGACTTTGGCTGAACTAACAGCCCAGGGTTCAAAGGTTGACAGGTCAAAGAAGGAGCCCAGCACGCTCCCAAAATATGTAACACAAAGATCACACAGCTTTAAAAAGAGAGAGAGACCCTGCAGCGCACACACGTCCCTTCAGGAACATCCATTACACACAGAGTGCGTGTGCGTGTGCGTGTAGCGAGATGTATTGAGATGTATATATATTTATTATGAATGAAGAGTATTGTCTTGGTGTTTAGTGAAAGGTCGACAGTTTGAGGTGAAGGAGCTGTTCCTGGAGGACATCCTGAGGCTGACCGGCTTCAACAGCACTGACATGAAGACGTACGAGGAGGACACTCAGAGAAGTAAGTAGCCCCTATGACAGAGTTCAGCAAGTGGGCCACATGACCACACACACACACACACACACACACACACACACACACCTGCATTTACAGTATAATGTTTATAGATTTCAATAATAATAAAATAAACTAGCGATGTAATATTCCTTCTCCACTGAGTTATAACGAAACAATAATTATCTGTGTTTGTTACTTGGTCGGCTTCGGTCCACTTACAGGCGTTCTGATTCTGATGGTTTGCTAAAAGTCGGGTGATGGGACTTTTTCTGCAGCACAGGTGACATTTATATACTGATACATATATACATATATAAACTCATATAAGATACACACACACGCACGCGCGCGCGCGCACACACACACACACACACCTCCTGTCTTCACACACACACAGAGTGTGTCCTGCCTCTCTCTGTCTCTTCCTGTGCGTGTGTCCGCTCTGTCGACTTTCTCCATCAGCTGTACGTTTCATGAAGTCGCCAGTTTTCCACCTGCAGTCTGTTTCACAACAGCAGGTGACTGTGGAGGTCGTTTGTAGATAATTTCCTGGTGTATTGAAACGAGCGTAACCAACGTGTTGGCGTTAACGAATGACATCACATACAACCAGCGTCACTCAGGAAACAAACGGCATTAAAAAGGACAGGTCCCACAACAATCCTCTCCCGTGTGCGCGCATACGCAGCAGAGCGTGTGTCACAGTGAACAGGAGCAGGAGGGACAGCGCGAGCGGAGAATGGCGGCTATAATTCGATCACAGGTGAAAAAAAACCCAAACCCAAATTGATCAAATGCTAAAATGGGTCGTCAATAATCCGTGGCAGCTGTTAATGTACCTGGGTGGACCATCGATGTAAAGCCTGCAGGGGAAACACTGGATGTTCATCACCTTAGTAATGTTGATCATGTTGCAGACACCAGCTGGATGTGTCGGCAGCTTCTCGCGGGCCAGAGAAAAATTAAAAAGGGCCAGATGTGGCCCGCGGGCCGCCAGTTGAATAGCCTTGTCTTCTGAACTGGATGATAAATCACAGCCTCCATCCTCTCTTCATCTCCTCCTGTGTGTGTGTGTGTGTGTGTGTGTGTGTGTGTGTGTGTGTGTGTGTGTGTGTGTGTGTGTGTGTTCATGTGGTGTTCTCCTGTCAGAAGAGCAGAGGCAGAAACACCTGACTGAGTGGTGTAAAGCTGTGGAGAACAGATCAGCTGTGGAGGGACGGACCAGTCCTCACTCTGCTGCTCAGGACCTCCTGCTGGACCGAGGAGACGGCTCCAACCAGACGGTACACGCACACACACGCACACACCTCACTAAGTATTAAAAAAGGTCAAAAATCAAGACAAGAAGACAACAGACACGAGAGAAGAGGACAAGACATGAATACATGAACACGAGAAAAGAAAAATAGAAGAAAACCAAAAAACTTAAGAGGAAAATGATTCAACGAGAGAGAGAGAGACGAGAGAGAGACGAGAGGACAGAGAGAGACGAGAGAGACGAGAGAGAGACGAGAGAGAGACGAGAGAGACGAGAGAGAGACGAGAGAGAGACGAGAGAGAGACGAGAGAGAGACGAGAGGACAGAGAGAGACGAGAGGACAGAGAGAGACGAGAGAGACGAGAGAGAGACGAGAGAGAGACGAGAGAGAGACGAGAGGACAGAGAGAGATGAGAGAGAGATGAGAGAGGACAGAGAGAGAGATGAGAGAGAGACGAGACGACAGAGAGAGACGAGAGGACAGAGAGAGATGAGAGAGGACAGAGAGAGAGAGACGAGAGAGAGACGAGAGAGGACAGAGAGAGATGAGAGAGAGACCAATGAGTCGAGAGGACAGAGAGAGATGAGAGAGAGACCAATGAGTCGAGAGGACAGAGAGAGATGAGAGAGAGACAAGAGAGAGACGAGAGGACAGAGAGAGACGAGAGAGAGACGAGAGGACAGAGAGAGACGAGAGAGAGACGAGAGGACAGAGAGAGATGAGAGAGAGACGAGAGGACAGAGAGAGATGAGAGAGAGACGAGAGGACAGAGAGAGACGAGAGGACAGAGAGAGACGAGAGAGAGACGAGAGGACAGAGAGAGACGAGAGAGAGACGAGAGGACAGAGAGAGATGAGAGAGAGACGAGAGGACAGAGAGAGACGAGAGGACAGAGAGAGACGAGAGGACAGAGAGAGATGAGAGAGAGACAAGAGAGAGACGAGAGGACAGAGAGAGACGAGAGAGAGACGAGAGGACAGAGAGAGACGAGAGAGAGACGAGAGGACAGAGAGAGACGAGAGAGAGACGAGAGGACAGAGAGAGATGAGAGAGAGACGAGAGGACAGAGAGAGACGAGAGGACAGAGAGAGACGAGAGAGGACGAGAGAGAGACGAGAGGACAGAGAGAGACGAGAGAGAGACGAGAGGACAGAGAGAGATGAGAGGACAGAGAGAGATGAGAGAGAGACGAGAGGACAGAGAGAGACGAGAGAGGACGAGAGAGACGAGAGGACAGAGAGAGACGAGAGGACAGAGAGAGACGAGAGAGAGACGAGAGAGAGACGAGAGAGGACAGAGAGAGATGAGAGAGAGACCAATGAGTCGAGAGGACAGAGAGAGATGAGAGAGAGACAAGAGAGAGACGAGAGGACGGAGAGAGATGAGAGAGAGACAAGAGAGAGTCGAGAGAACAGAGAGAGACGAGAGAGAGACGAGAGGACAGAGAGAGACGAGAGGACAGAGAGAGACGAGAGGACAGAGAGAGACTAGAGGACAGAGAGAGACGAGAGAGAGACGAGAGGACAGAGAGAGACGAGAGAGACCAATGAGACGAGAGGACAGAGAGAGATGAGAGAGAGATGAGAGAGAGACAAGAGAGAGATGAGAGAGAGACAAGAGAGGACAGAGAGAGATGAGAGAGAGACAGTAGAGAGACAAGAGGACAGAGAGAGACGAGAGAGAGACAAGAGAGAGACGAGAGGACAGAGAGAGATGAGAGAGAGACCAATGAGACGAGAGGACAGAGAGAGATGAGAGAGAGACGAGAGGACAGAGAGAGATGAGAGAGAGACGAGAGGACAGAGAGAGACGAGAGGACAGAGAGAGACGAGAGAGAGACGAGAGGACAGAGAGAGACGAGAGGACAGAGAGAGACTAGAGGACAGAGAGAGACGAGAGAGAGACGAGAGGACAGAGAGAGACGAGAGAGACCAATGAGACGAGAGGACAGAGAGAGATGAGAGAGAGATGAGAGAGAGATGAGAGAGAGACAAGAGAGAGATGAGAGAGAGACAAGAGAGGACAGAGAGAGATGAGAGAGAGACAGGAGAGAGACAAGAGGACAGAGAGAGACGAGAGAGAGACCAATGAGACGAGAGGACAGAGAGAGATGAGAGAGAGACCAATGAGACGAGAGGACAGAGAGAGATGAGAGAGAGACGAGAGGACAGAGAGAGATGAGAGAGAGACGAGAGGACAGAGAGAGACGAGAGGACAGAGAGAGACGAGAGAGACGAGAGGACAGAGAGAGATGAGAGGACAGAGAGAGACGAGAGAGACGAGAGGACAGAGAGAGATGAGAGGACAGAGAGAGACGAGAGGACAGAGAGAGATGAGAGGACAGAGAGAGATGAGAGAGAGACGAGAGGACAGAGAGAGACGAGAGAGGACGAGAGAGACGAGAGGACAGAGAGAGACGAGAGAGAGACGAGAGAGAGACGAGAGAGGACAGAGAGAGATGAGAGAGAGACCAATGAGTCGAGAGGACAGAGAGAGATGAGAGAGAGACAAGAGAGAGACGAGAGGACGGAGAGAGATGAGAGAGAGACAAGAGAGAGACGAGAGGACAGAGAGAGACGAGAGAGAGACGAGAGGACAGAGAGAGACGAGAGGACAGAGAGAGACTAGAGGACAGAGAGAGACGAGAGAGAGACAAGAGAGAGACGAGAGGACAGAGAGAGACGAGAGAGAGACAAGAGAGAGATGAGAGAGAGACAAGAGAGAGATGAGAGAGAGACGAGAGAGAGACGAGAGGACGGAGAGAGATGAGAGAGAGACAAGAGAGAGACGAGAGAGGACAGAGAGAGACGAGAGAGAGACAAGAAAGAGACAAGAGAGGACAGAGAGAGACGAGAGAGAGACAAGAGAGAGACGAGAGAGGACAGAGAGAGACAAGAGAGGACAGAGAGAGACGAGAGAGAGACAAGAGAGAGACGAGAGGACGGAGAGAGATGAGAGAGAGACGAGAGAGACGAGAGGACGGAGAGAGATGAGAGAGAGACAAGAGAGAGACGAGAGGACAGAGAGAGAGAGACGAGTGGATGCTACAGCTTCATCATCAGTTTACCTCCACATGAAGTTAATGTGCTGTCCTACCAGTAGCTAGCATGCTAATGTGCTGCCCTACCAGTAGCTAGCATGCTAATGTGCTGTCCTACCAGTAGCTAGCATGCTAATGTGCTGTCCTACCAGTAGCTAGCATGCTAATGTGCTGTCCTACCAGTAGCTAGCATGCTAATGTGCTGTCCTAGCGTTTGAATGTGTCCCCTCAGTCGTGTAGAGGAAGTTTATCTTGTTTATATTTTTTGCAGAGCTGATGTGAGGGAGGTGTGTGTGGCTCCTTCAGCCTGCTGTGTGTGTAGTTGTGTTGTGTGTAGCTGTGTGTAACTGTGTTAAAGCTGAGTGTGTGGTGTGTCTCAGGTGGGAGCGGAGCAGGTGGAGCCGTGGCTTCAGAAGGAGATGGACGCCTGCCTCTCCAGAATCTTCCTCCATGAAGACCAGGAAGCTTTCACGCAGCTGTTCAACCTCATCCTCTACGAGAGCGTCAACGGTAACAGTAATCCATTCATCTGATCAGTCCAGGGTTCATTCACAGGTTACACACACACCTTCACGTTGATGCTTCCTCTCATGTTGCTCTGATGAAAGAACATCTTTCAACATGTAGCTTTATTTGTATCAGCTGGTTTTATCCCCTACAGTAACTTCAGCATGTTATTATCACCTGTACACACCTGTGACATAAACATACTGTGATAGATGTCTGCTGTCCACACAGGACTGCTGTTGGCGCAGACCTCTGAGCCACAGCTGGTCTGTCACACACACAGGTCAGGGGGCAGTGTGTCCAACACGTCACACTGTAACAGCTGATGCTGTGCTGGGTTAAACATGGAGCATGACTGGATGTATTAATGATACTGAGCATGTGTTCTTTAGTGGACTACAGGCACAGTAAGACGGGCTCCACCCCTCTGATGGTGGCAGCAGGCCGAGGCTTCCTCTCTCAGATGGAGCAGCTGCTGAACATGGGAGCAGACATCAACACAAAGGCATCTAACGGATGGTAGGACCTCCAACATGCTCCTGTGCAGAGCTGATGTCCTGTTAGAGTCCAGAGAGGTCGCTGTGTGTCTCTGTGTGTTTAAATATTCCTTCAGGCTCACAAGTGTTTAATCGCCTCTTTCAGGACGGCGTTGGACTTTGCGGAACACTTCCAGCAGACAGACGCTGTGGACCTGCTCAAGTCCTCCATGTGAGTGTGACATGATCAGGCAGAGCTGCAACACGAGTACAGCTCTTTGGACGATAACAGGACTTTAAATAAGTTAGAAACTCAGCTGAGTCTTTCATGCTGGAGAACTACCTGAATAAAAACACCCATCTAACAGTGATGCTGAGGATGACATGAGTTTTGTTCTTCTTGCTAATGGCAGGACATGTTGACCCTCACGACTGCTGCTGTTCCACCAGCTCAACACAGTCGTTCTGCTTGTTGTGATGTATTGTCTAAGGCTTTATATTATTAGAACTAAAATGTGGTCAGAGTCACTAAAGCAGAATGATTAATGAAGAATCATGTTAAATAGAAGAGCAACAATCTGACATTATTCATATTTATATCTCACAACATTCCTGAAAGTAGAAACATGAACGCCGTGTTTCTGAACGCTGTGTCTCTGTGTGCAGTCCTTTGGGACAGGCCGGTCTGGACGAGTCGCCTCTGGTGCAGTGTGGAGGAGCAGAGCTGAGCACAGAGGAGCAGGAGTTACTCAAACTGTACCACCACAGCTTCGATGATGAGAGGGTGGACCTGGACCTCATCATGGACCTGCTGCTCAACATCTGCTCCACCTCCACCGACGGTGAGACAGATTCAGAGTCTCTGCGTCAGCGGGTTCACGTGTTCTGGATCTGTCCTCCTCTGTGACAGGAAGCTGAACATCTAGGAGCTGTGGACAAGACAAACATTTGTATCTGATCAACATCTGATCACCATTATCTGACATTTTAAAGACTAAACAAGTAATCAATGAATCAACACTGAAAACAAGCCACAGTCACAGACCCTTTATAATGTTACCTGTTTCCTGTTGTTCAGGTGCTGTCCTGATTTTTCTTCCTGGATACGATGAGATCGTGTCTCTCAGAGATCGAATCCTCTACGATGATAAGAGATTCTCCCTCCACTCCGACAGGTGAGATGGACTCTGTTCGTACAGTGAGAGCACTGGCCTCTGCAGACACACGTGTTTACCAGGACGTCTTCATTCAACAGTCATGGAGTCATTAAGACATCAGATATATCAGTGTATGGTGTCGTTCCTGTAGCAGTGCGGTTCAGTGTGCCTCTGACAGGTGTGTGCCTCTCAGGTACCAGGTGTTCACTCTGCACTCTGACATGCAGACTTCAGATCAGAAGAAAGCCATGAAGACGTCTCCGCCTGGTGTCAGGAAGATCGTGAGTTTTTAATGACACACGTTCACCGCAGGACGAGAAGGTTTACACCATCCAGAACCAAATGTTCTCATTACACACACGCACGCCGAACACACACGCACACGCACACACACACACACACACACTGTCTTATAGCACAGAGTATCACACTGTACTATATCCTCACTTAAGTTTTCTCTGTTGCATCCTCTCAGATTCTTTCCACCAACATCGCAGAGACAAGCATCACCATCAACGATGTGTTGTTTGTGATCGACTCAGGAAAGGTCAAAGAGGTACGGTCACATGACAGCACAGGTGAAGCATGAAGTCATGTGGTCATAATGAAGTGATTAATATGCTTCCTGTTATAGAAATCCTTCGACACCCTCAGTCACGTGTCTATGTTGAAGACGGTGTGGATCTCTAAAGCCAGCGCTCTGCAGAGGAAGGGGAGGTAACCACGACATGTACCCTCTAATCACGTTACCTGTCAGCTGCTGTGTGACCCTCTGATATACACCTGTGTGAGTCACATTAACACTGCGACTGTGTGTGTGTGTCCACAGAGCTGGACGCTGCAGACCCGGGATCTGCTTCCACCTCTTCAGTCGACTCCGGTTCAACAACATGCTGGAGTTTCAGGTCCCACAGCTGCTCAGGATGCCTCTGCAGGTTAGTGTTGCTAGTGCTGCTGTATGAGAAGTCTGTGTGGTAACTCCACACCTGACGTCAGGTAGGTACATGGAAAATGTGATTGATTGGCCTCTTTAGTCAGCAGACTGTATGAGAATAAAACCTGGAGGCCATTGGGAGCTACCTGCATGTGACATCAGGAGACATCAGAGAGTTACCGTGGTTACAGCAGTGAACGGATAAGTGCAGACTGAAGTAAACGTGGATGAGCACAGTGATCTTTAAACCTGTCGCACACTGATGATGATGTAATGATGATGTAATGATGATGTAATGATGATGTAATGACGGTCATGTATAATAATATATGCTGTGTGTTGTTAGGATCTGTGTCTGCAGACCAAACTGCTGGCTCCCTCCTCCTGTCCGGTCGCTGAGTTCTTGTCTAAAGCTCCTCAGCCTCCTCCCGCTCACGCCATCAGGAACGCTGTGCACATGCTCAAAGTAAACACACACACACCACCTGTGATACACACGCAGAATACACACACACTGAGTTCATACTGACCTCCTCCCTCCTCAGACAATCGATGCCATGGACCCGCACGAGGACCTGACTGACCTGGGCTACCACCTGGCTGATCTACCTGTGGAGCCTCACCTGGGGAAGATGGTTTTGTGTGCTGTGGTTCTGAAGTGTCTGGATCCAGTCCTGACCATCGCCTGCACACTGGCCTACAGAGACCCGTTCGTCCTGCCCGCACAGAGCGCCCAGAAACGAGCTGCACTGCAGTGCCGCAAACGCTTCACCGCCACCACCTTCAGCGACCACATGGCTCTGCTCAGAGCCTTCCAGGTACATACCTCACCTCCAGGTACACACCTCCCCTCCAGGTACACACCTCCAGGTACATACCTCACCTCCAGGTACACACCTCCCCTCCAGGTACACACCTCCAAGTACACACCTCACCTCCAGGTACATACCTCACCTCCAGGTACACACCTCACCTCCAGGTACACACCTCCAAGTACACACCTCACCTCCAGGTACACACCTCACCTCCAGGTACACACCTCCAAGTACACACCTCACCTCCAGGTACATACCTCACCTCCAGGTACACACCTCCCCTCCAGGCACACACCTCCAAGTACACACCTCACCTCCAGGTACACACCTCCAGGTACACACCTCACCTCCAGGTACACACCTCCAATACACACCTCACCTCTAGGTACACACCTCACCTCCAGCACCTTCAGCGACCACATGGCTCTGCTCAGAGCCTTCCAGGTACACACCTCACCTCCAGGTACACACCTCACCTCCAGGCACACACCTCACCTCCAGGCACACACCTCCAGGCACACACCTCCAGGTACACACCTCACCTCCAGGCACACACCTCACCTCCACGTACACACCTCACCTCCAGCACCTTCAGGTACCACATGGCCCTGCTCAGAGCCTTCCAGGTGTTGCTTGTCCTCGATCTTCTTGAGTCTGGCTCCACAGTGAGCACCTGTCCCATCAGAGGTGAAGGTGTGTGAGCAGCAGTCTGTCTCTCTGAGCTCCGGTCAGCTGTTCTCCACATGATGTTAGCTAGCTCATTAGCAGCTAACGAATTAGCCACAGACTGTTTAGCTTTGCTAACTTAGTGTTTGCTGACCCCTCCCTCCAATGCAGCTCCTCCCTCTTGTCCAAATATGGTCACTGCTGGCTCCAGAAAAACTGTGAATTCAGTAACATCATGATACAGAAAGTAGTGACCAGCATGACTGCATGTTTTTGTCCTGTGTGTGTTTCCAGTTGTGGCAGAAGGCCCGCAGTGACGGCTGGGAGAGGACTTTCTGTGAGAAGAACTTCCTGTCTCAGGCCACCATGGACATGATCCTTGGCATGAGGACGCAGCTGCTGGGACAGCTACGGGCTATCGGTCAGCTCATCACCCTCATATTTACGTCTCAGTCCACACTACATTACCACACTGTGTGCTGGCACGGCCGCTTGGTTAGAGGAGTCCAACAGTCCTTCAAAATAAAAGCCTTGTAAAATAAAGGTTCAGATGTGGAGGTCTGCACTGTCAGGACACTTCGCATGTTAATGGTGTTTGTTGAATGAATGAGGACTGACTGTGAATGAATAACAGAAAAAGTGAATGAATGAAGACTCATATGAAAACCTGTCTGTCCTGCAGGTTTCGTGCGAGCTCGGGGGGGCAGTGATATCCGGGAAGTGAACCTGAACTCTGAGAACTGGGCCGTGGTGAAGGCCGCCCTGGTGGCCGGCATGTACCCAAACCTGGTGCACGTGAACCAGGAGACCTCCCTGCTGTCCAGCAACAGAGAGAAGAAGCTCCACTTCCACCCGACATCCATCCTGAGCCCGGCCCAGAACAAGGAGGTGAGACCACCTGAGCTCACCTTCTGTCCACTGAGCATGCTCAGAGGAGCAGTGCTGCATCTATGTATTCACCCAGGACTAACGTTAAGACAGATATGATGAACCTCTGTGTTTCTGCACAGAGATAAAGGATGTACAGGGTTCTTGGTGTCAACAGAACTCTGACAGACGTGTGAACAATCACTTTCTCAAATGTTGCTCTGATCCAAAGAGCTGCTGGAATAACAGTGCGCTCTCTGATACGGGCTGTTTAAACACAGAGGTTGCATTGAGAATCAGGTCGAGCTGCAGTCATTCAATAAGTTTGTTTGCATTAAAGAGCAACAGCAGACATTTTAAACAGAGTTGTATTTAGTGCTTAAAATAATGTGGAGTATATTATAGAAATAAAGGCCCTGTTCTGTTTAATGTGAACCTGGAGCATGAAGCAGAGCGGGCTGCTGTTATATAATGTCAGAGACACTTTAAATCTGTTATTGATCATTATTTGAAACAGCTTCGTACTGATGATGTCACACTTTACTTTAGTATAACCGGGGTGTTGTGTTGGGTCTGTTCTGTGCAGAGCGACTCAGGCCGCTCCTCCAGGACCCTGCCCACAGACTGGCTGATCTACGACGAGATGAGTCGAAGTCACAGGATGGCGAGCGTCCGCTGCTGCTCTGTGGTCACTCCCATCACGGTGGCCATATTTGGAGGCTGTTCCAGACTACCTGACTCCCCCCTGCAGGAACCTGCTGCAGACAAAGACACAGGTGACCGACAGACTCATGCATGTCATTGATGATGTGAGTTTGACTAAAGGCCAACAGACGGGACATGTTGAACTTCTGCTGGGAGAAAAGAAACAGCCCTGATGGCTCATTACATCCTTAGTTCACTCAGAACCACCTGAAGGGGGAGTTCACAGGTGTTCTCCATGCAGCACGCACCCATGCCCCATGTCTGTGTCTGTGTCTTTAAAAGGTCACATGTATTTACACGATGATAGAAACTTCAGTGCACACTTTGTGGTGCGCTGCCCCGAACTAAACACACATGCTGGATGTGATGCGACAATGAACCAGCACGTGTGTGTGTTTGTAGGCTCAGTGTGTGTGTGTGTCTGTGTGTCTGTGTGTCTGTGTGTGTGTGTGTGTGTGTGTGTGTAGACTCTGTGTGTCTCAGTGTGTCCCTGTGTGTGTGTGTGTGTGTGTGTGTGTGTGTGTGTGTGTGTCCCTGTGTGTAGACTCAGTGTGTCTCTGTGTGTGTGCTCTCCTGCAGACAGTCCTCTGGAGGACGTCAGTGACAGTGAGGCAGAGGAGCTGACTGAGATGAAGGTTGATGACTGGCTGGTGTTCCAGTCAGACAGTGAGGTGAGGGAACGTCTCGTGACGTTTGTTCCTGTGTGTCCTTCTCACACACACTCTCCTGTGCTGCCGTGTGTCCTTCTCACGCACACTCTCCTGTGCTGCCGTGTGTCCTTCTCACACACACTCTCCTGTGCTGCCGTGTGTCCTTCTCACACACACTCTCCTGTGCTGCCGTGTGTCCTTCTCACACACACTCTCCTGTGCTGCCGTGTGTCCTTCTCTCACACACTCTCCTGTGCTGCCGTGTGTCCTTCTCACACACACTCTCCTGTGCTGCCGTGTGTCCTTCTCTCACACACTCTCCTGTGCTGCCGTGTGTCCTTCTCACACACACTCTCCTGTGCTGCCGTGTGTCCTTCTCTCACACACTCTCCTGTGCTGCCGTGTGTCCTTCTCACACACACTCTCCTGTGCTGCTGTGTCATCCAGGCTGCAGGTCTGGTGTTTGAGCTGAGGCAGAAGTGGCAGAATCTGTTCATCAGGAGGATCAGGTGTCCGTCAAAGCCCTGGAGCCAACAGGACGAGGCCATCATCAGGACGCTGGTGTCTGTACGTCGTCCTCTCTGTTTGATGTGGTTAGACAGGAAGAAGACAGACAACAACACATAAACCATACTGAGGCAGCATACAGTAGAGTGTGGTCTGTAGAGGCTGTCAGTGACCTGTACTGACACTGTGTGTTAACGTCTGCATCTCTGACCTTTGACCCTCAGGTGCTGGCAGCAGAGGAGCAGGAGGCGGGGCTTCAGCAGCCCACAGGGATTGGTCAGAGACCCCGGCTCATGTCATCAGAGGAGGGACTCCAGTCTGCTGCGAAGAACTCCAACCTGCACCCCCACTCCACACCTGACAGGTGTGAAGAGGACATGTATTTATACTGCAGTGTGATGTGGTTTCCTGTCTGACTGTCCAGAGACGACGCATGATCATGTCCCCCCCCGACTCCTCTGTCCCTCTCCTCAGCAGGTTCACTGACTCACAGACTGATGAACACCTGTAAACGTCCAGGTTCAGTCTGTGTGGACAGGTGACACAGAGTGTTTGGTAAAGGTGACTCTGTCCTCTCCTCAGGTCGTGCAGGACTCCAGCAGCTTCAGGACGTCACATGAAGTCTCACAGCAGAGAGGAGAACCCGCTCTGTGATGACCCCCCCTCCTCCGGCAGCTCCTCCTCTGTGTTCCTGGACAGTCCCTCTGAGAGCCCCGGTCCCCCCTCCTCAGGAAAGGTGCTAATAATGACCTTTAAAATGACCTTTATGTGTTTAATCTGTGTGTGATGATAACCTCCTGTCAGTGCCTCAGGTCTGTAACAGTTTAAAAACACTCGATGCAGCAGCACAAAGATCCTCTTTGATTCCACACAGTCGTCTCCCTTATTAAAACCTGGCGCCTGCATTACCCACAATGCAAAGGGACCTCTGACAGTTTGGTCAGAGGTCGAGGTGTGTCACGCTTGTAGTGTTAATATGTCCTGCAGCAGAGATAAGCAGAGGGATGCAGAGCAGACTGCACACTGCTGCCTGATCACATGAGGTTAAAAAGTTCTAAAAAGCAGATGACAGATACATCAGCTGGTTCTGTGGAGTCTCTGCTTCATGAGCTGCAGACAGTGTTGAGGGGGAACTGTGGAGTCAGAGCGCCCCCTGCTGGAGAAACTACATGATGACACACTTTATAAACCAGCCCAAACCAGTTTTCAGTTTGAACTGACACTGATCAAACTGTCGGTCACATTAACACAGATAGAAGTAAAAATTATTCTAAGTATTTATGGTGTACATGTGGCCAAGTACATTTAAGAATACACACCTGGTTTTCAGTATGTTTAACACTGACCTCAGATCAGCTGCAGCAGTGTGAGTCTGTCTCTTCTGAAGAGCCTGCAGCAGCCGAAGAGCCCTGTGCCCGCCCTGTGTCCGCCCTGTGTCTGCCCTGTGTCCGCCCTGTGTCCGCCCTCTGTCCGCCCTCTGTCCGCCCTGTGTCTGCCCTGTGTCCGCCCTCTGTCCGCCCTGTGTCTGCCCTGTGTCCGCCCTCTGTCCGCCCTGTGTCAGCCCTGTGCCCGCCCTGTGCCCGCCCTGTGCCCGCCCTGTGTCCGCCCTGTGTCCGCCCTGTGTCCGCCCTCTGTCCGCCCTGTGTCCGCCCTGTGTCCGCCCTCTGTCCGCCCTCTGTCCGCCCTGTGTCTGCCCGCCCTGTGTCCGCCCTCTGTCCGCCCTCTGTCCGCCCTGTGTCTGCCCGCCCTGTGTCCGCCCTGTGTCCGCCCTGTGTCTGCCCGCCCTGTGTCCGCCCTCTGTCCGCCCTGTGTCAGCCCTGTGTCTGCCCTGTGTCCACCCTCTGTCCGCCCTGTGTCCGCCCTGTGTCCGCCCTGTGTCCGCCCGCCCTCTGCCCGCCCTCTGTCCGCGCTCTGCCCGCCCTCTGTCCGCCCTCTGTCCGCCCCGTGTCCGCCCTCTGTCCGCCCCGTGTCAGCCCTCTGTCCGCCCCGTGTCCGCCCTCTGTCCGCCCCGTGTCCGCCCTCTGTCCGCCCCGTGTCCGCCCTCTGCCCGCCCTCTGCCCGCCCTCTGCCCGCCCTCTGTCCGCCCTGTGTCCGCCCTGTGTCCGCCCTGTGTCCGCCCTGTGTCCGCCCTCTGTCCGCCCTGTGTCCGCCCTCTGTCCGCCCTGTGTCCGCCCTCTGCCCGCCCTCTGTCCGCCCTCTGTCCGCCCTCTGTCCGCCCTGTGTCCGCCCTGTGTCCGCCCTCTGTCCGCCCTGTGTCCGACCTGTGTCAGCCCTCTGTCTGCCCTCTGTCCGCCCTCTGTCCGCCCTGTGTCAGCCCTCTGTCCGCCCTGTGTCCGCCCTGTGTCCGCCCTGTGTCCGCCCTCTGTCTGCCCTGTGTCTGCCCTGTGTCTGCCCTGTGTCTGCCCTGTGCCCGCCCTGTGTCAGCCCTGCCAGTTTCTGACTGACAGCTTTAATTTGACCAGTTTCTGTCTTAACAGTAATTTCATCCTTTTGTTTCCCGCAGGTGTCACATTCGGTGTCTCCTCAGCAGGTGTTCTCTTCGATGAGATACTTCATCATGAAGAGCAGCAACATGAGGAACATTGAGATCTCCCAGCAGAGAGGCATCTGGTCCACCACATCCTCCAACGAGAGCAGACTGAGCCAGGCCTTCATGGAGAACAGCATCATCATCCTCATCTTCTCTGTGCAGGGATCTGGACACTTCCAGGTAAACCACACTCTGCTGTCTGTAATGTACACACACCTGTATTTAAAGACCAGACTGAAGCTCCGAACGCTTCCTCTCAGGGCTGCGCTCGCATGACGTCGGCCGTCAGCAGGGTCAGCTGTCAGGACTGGAGCTTCATGGGTCTGGGGGGAGTGTTCAGTGTGGACTGGATCCACAGAGAGAGCCTCCCCTTCCACTGCAGCCAGCACATCCTCAACCCCTGGAACGACCACAAGAAGGTCCAGATCAGCAGGGACGGACAGGTGAGTCAGAGCAGCAGTGATGGGATTGACTCTGCTGTTTCAGAGCGATGGGAGCAGTCATGTGACTCATATGATATAGAAGGTCTGTCTGTCTGTCTGTCTGTGAGAGCAGGTGATGGATAGTTTCAGGTGCACTGACAGCGCGTTAACTCTCGTCCCTGTGTTGTGTCTTGCAGGAGTTGGAGCCTCAGGCAGGCAGCCAGCTGCTGCTGCTGTGGGACGGAAACTCTGGAGTTCAGTAGGAGGCAGGAAGGAGAAAAATGTATTTCACGTGTATTTTAATTTTATAGTTTGACTCATGTCCATTCTGTTAACATGGAGGAGGCGGGCTTTATAACCTATACTGCAGCCAGTCAGCAGGGGGCGATAGAGAGGGTTTGGCTTCACCGTTAGGGAGCTGTCAGGTCGTCCATCTATATATACAGTCTATGCTACAGACACAGTCACAGACAGACACAGACACACACACACACACACAAACACACACACACACACACACACAAACACACACACACACAGAGGTGTATTTCATGTTATTTAAACAGAAGTTATTCATGATGTTTGACCTGTTTCAGTTTGTATTCCTTGTGTTCTCAGTGGTACTCTTGGTACTTGGTACTTGGTACTTTTATCTCTGATTATTGTAATGACGTGCAGTAAGCTTCTATGCTAATGTTTGACCATAGACTGTATGTAACGTGGGCATGGCCATGTAATGTCACTCTTTGTTATGAAGTCTCGTGTGTAACGTTTTGGCTGTTGCCATCTTGTTTTGTCTGAACCAGAAATGACCATATTTGGATGAGGGGGTGGAGCTGAGGAACGAGGGGTCAGCAAACGCTAAGCTTAAACAAACAGTAGTAGCAACCTGTCAATCACAGGTAGGCCCGCCCTAAACCCTCCCCTCTTTCTGGTGTGTTGAAGAAGACTTGAAACTAGAGACTGAGAACATAAACTCATTAGGAACATGTTTACTGAGGGAATACATCAGGAGAGGAGGAGGAGCATGTTCTCATAGACTTCTATAGGATCACACTTCTTTTACCCCCCCCTTGACATGAGAGAGAATGCAGGTTAAAGTCCACACTTATATACAGTCTATGATTGGACAGACATGTCTTGTTTACTCTGCACATTCAGAGTTGAAATGTTCTTAAGGTCTCTGATGATGTCATCTTGTGTCAGGCTGCATTCATTTCTGCTGTTAATTTTTTACAAATGTAAAACTTAATTTATGTTGTGAGCTTTTTAAATTGTTGCTGCAGAATGAGACATGAAGTTTAAAGTGTTCATGAGATGATAAAAATACTGATTCACTGCTCGTCTGTGTGATGTCCTCACTGCTGTCTCACAGGTAAAACACATACATCAAATACATCAGTTGTTACAGGTGGTAACAGGTTATTACAGGTGATAGTAGGTTATTACAGGTGATAACAGGTGATTACAGGTGATTGTAGGTTATTACAGGTGATCACACGTTATTACAGGTGATTGTAGGTTATTACAGGTGATCACACGTTATAACAGGTGGTAACAGGTTATTACAGGTGATCACACGTTATAACAGGTGATCACAGGTTATTACAGGTGATCACACGTTATTACAGGTGATCACAGGTTATTACAGGTGATCACACGTTATAACAGGTGATCACAGGTTATTACAGGTGATCACACGTTATAACAGGTGGTAACAGGTTATTACAGGTGATCACACGTTATAACAGGTGATCACAGGTTATTACAGGTGATCACACGTTATTACAGGTGATCACAGGTTATTACAGGTGATCACACGTTATAACAGGTGATCACAGGTTATTACAGGTGATTGTAGGTTATTACAGGTGATAACAGGTGATCACGTTATTACAGTTGATTACAGGTGGTAACAGGTTATTACAGGTGATCACAGGTTATTACAGGTGATCACATGTTATTACAGGTTATTACAGGTGGTAACAGGTTATTACAGTTGATTACAGGTGGTAACAGGTTATTACAGGTGATAACCAGTTATTACAGGTGATCACAGGTGATTGTAGGTTATTACAGTTGATTACAGGTGATAACCGGTTATTACAGGTGATTACAGGTTATAACAAGTGATTATAGATGATTACAGTTGATAAAAGGTTATTACAGTTGATTACAGGTGATAACGAGTGATAACAGGTTATTACAGGTGATTGCAGGTTATTACAGGTGATAACAGGTTATTACAGGTGATAAGGGGTGATAAGTGATTACAGGTGATTACAGGTTATCACTGTGATGAGAATTAGTAAGACAGAGCTCTGTGGACTTTTTTTTCTTAATAATTTAATCAGTGTTTAGATTGTCAGGTGACAATGACATCATCCTTATAATCAATTAAAGATAGGTCAGTGAAAGGTAGGGGTGTTTGTAGTAAAGATGAAATCAGTTCAGGTCAAAGGTCAAGAGGCCTGATGAATGTGACGATCTCTCTTCAGCTCGTCGTCTGATTAACGACACAGACGGACTCTCTTTGTTCAGCATTTCTCATTATAACATGTTTAATACTTTTTTATTGAATGTCTCTAAATTCATGTTTAACAACGAATAATGAAGAACTCTGCTTCTGTCCGTTTTTGATGTTTAAGTTTCAGCAGAGACTGTCAGAACCCACAGAGGTTGGCTCAGGTCAAAGGTCAGCTCGGATCACATTTGAACTTTGAGTTCAATATGACACTGAAAGGAGATGAAGAGACGTATGTTTAAAATAAATAGCAGCATTTGTAATGATTAATGGACACAGTGATGTTTCGGGGAGATGAGACGAGCTGAAGGTGAAGTTCACTGAGGAAGAGCGACGTGTTTATGGACAGAAGATAAATAAATGTGTTCAATACAGAAACTGGTGTAGTGCGAACACCTCTGAATTATATGTCTAAAATTCACATTTATCACATCTACAGTTGTGAGTCACTCATAAACATATCTGTTTATAAAATATGTGAGTTTACACATCAAAGTGCAAACCTACAACATTAAACTGTGGACACATGAATGCATCAGAATCCTAACATGTAGTTGTATAGCCTCCCACTGTAAGTCTGTCTTACTGTAGGTGTGATAGAGGTAATGCCTCTGGGATGCTGGTTGGCTCCTGGGAACAGGGACTCTGGTCAGGGAGCAGGTGCAGAGAGTTTAATCCAAAAGCACTTTAATGAGGGTGTCTCATGCTCTGTACCTGACTCAATGACGTTGCGATCTGTGCGTATTTCCGCGCACGGTCCAAGTATAAAGTTCGTCTCCACATGCTGTCACATGTCCACATGCTGTGTACTTCAAATATTTCAATGATAAACACAGAGGTGTGGAGGAGCATCAGGCTTCATGATCAAACAGTTTAATTTCACGTCAGTCCGTACTCCCTCTGAGCGCCTGCGCAGCAGCGCTCCCTCTCTCTGTGCTGTGAGTCCGCTTCACAGTTTTTTGTATTATAGTATGATGTGTTTTAAAGTCTTATTATGATGCATAATGGAATTGACCAACAGGAATTTCATTTCAGAATCATGTTGGGTCAACAGTCTTATATTATATATATATATATATTAAATATTATAAATAGATGAAAAATGCAGGATTTGTTGCCAGGTCCGCATTTTTCCAGCGTAATTAGGCTACTATTGAAGTGTTGCTGCGGCCCCTGTGCGAGGCCCTTTAGAGGCGCGAGGCCCTGCAGGTTTTTTTCTGTGAAAAAAGCATGTGCGGGTTTTGACCCTGCCCTTCAAAGAATTGGAATCATGAATCGTTAAAATCCAAATGATGCCAAACCCTATTCATGACTACTTTTACTTTTGGTATATTGCTATATTTTGATGCTAATACTTTTGTACTCACTTCATTAACGTCTTTAATGCAGGACCTGTAGTAGTATTTCTACACTGTGGTATTTGTACTTTTATCTGGGTATGTAATGGTAGTATACAACAAAGTAAAACAGAATATGCAACAGTAGTTGTGTACAGTAGTAGTTACCTTACTTCTTCTAGCACTGCTTTTGATACTATTATAATTGATATTAGAATTATAGATAAAACTTGAGCACTTTATTAAGTACAATGTTCAAAGATGTAAGGCATCTTTGTTTTTAGAATTCCCAGAATTCTCTTGGGTCCCAGACGCTGGAGTCCCAGACTCCTACTGTTGCAATATTTGACCTTCGCCTTACCTTCGTAATTAAACATTGATTAAGCTACAAGAATGAAGTAATAGGGTAAAGTATAAGATCAATTAAAAGTAAATAGATATTAGTTAAATTAAAAGAAATGATTTACAAAATATAAGAATAAAAGTTGCAGTGCAGATAAATAATTAAAATAGTTATTAAAATAATGTAACAAAGGCAGCTGTGAACAGGTGAGTCTCTAGCCTTGATTTAAAAGTGTTTCAGCAGACCTGCATGTTTCTGGGAGTTTGCTCCAGATATACAGAGCATAGAAACTGAACGCTGCTTCTATGTGTTTGGTTCTGACTCTGGGGACAGAAAGCACACCTGTCCCGGACGACCTGAGTGGTCGGGATGGTTCGTAATGTGTCAGTGGATCACAAATGTAATTTGGCGCTTGACCATTCAGCGCGTTGTAAACCAGCAGTAGTATTCTGAAGTCTATTCTCTGACAGACAGGGAGCCAGGAAAGGCCTCAGTGATGTGATCTACTGTCCTGGTCTTACTGAGGACTCTGTCAGCAGCGTTCTGAATCAGCTGCAGATGTCGACTCAAAGGCTAAAATAAAAGTTACTGCTGAAGGTTTCTGACTTGTGGCCATGTCTGTATGAAACATTTCAAGTTGTGTAGACTGAATTATTCATCATTTATAAAATATAAAGTAAATAAAATATTCATACTATGCAGAATGTATACTTTAAGTGTATATATCATCATCAGTATTTATTAGAATAGGAATACAGTGCTGTGTTAGTACCTGAGCACTGACGTCATCGCCGTTAATGATATGCAGATCATATTAACGGCAGGACTGTATGAATGAATGCCCGTGGTATCCATGGAAACGCCGCTGCCCAGTGTAGTGTGTCTGCCGCGCCAGGAATTACGGCTTCACTCTGATTGGCTGCATCTACTCACCAGACATCGTACACATCACGCCATTGGACGGCCGATACGGCTCCGGCGCGTGGTGGTGGTTCCTATCCTCTGATTGGCCAGAAGCGTGCGGGACTTGCTAGCGCGCATGTCATCTGTGAGCTGTGATTGGATCGGAGGCCAGGTGCTGTAGTGAAGGGTGGACGCTGCTCTGTCACCGTCAGATATAAATACACTTCCACCGGACAGGGGCAGATTTACACAAACAACACGGGGAACTAACTTTTACCGTCACCGGAATTACCGTAACACACAGGTAGGAAACTTAACCAACACACCGCTGCTTCAGATGTGTAATATCGACCTGTCATGTCTGGTAAACATAAGAACTGTTAGCTCGGGGTTTGCTAGCTTAGTCACTTGGCTAACAAATTGCTAGCATAGCTGTTATAGAAGTATCATAAGACACATGTGAGCTAATGCTAAATGAAGCTGCTGCTGTGGGTCAGCACAGCATCCCTATGAGCTGTACCGGGAGCGGGTCCGTCAGCTAAGTGGTCCGGGTAGAAATCTTACTGTGCTGTTATATGTATTAAAACCAAGCTAATTCTGTTTCATCAACATATTCATTTATCCAATTATAATGTTGGTTTAAATTAAGGCCACACACTAACACTGTCGGGTAAAAAAACAGTCTGTTCTTAGTTAGTTAACCCTTCAGTGACAGGCTGACGGATTTCTGCTGCGGACATAAACGACTTAACGTTAACTGCCAGGATATCCCGGCGTTGCCCTTTCCCCCAGTTAGCTCTTCTGAGTTATCCTTATCTGCGCACGGTCTCCAAAACCAAGCAGTATTCAAGAAGCTAACAGCTAGCTGCCAAAGTTCAGACCTAAGAGATGCTACATAAACCTCGTCAGTTTACGGCACTTCTGTGCTCGCTGTCTGTTTTGGTTGCTAACCCTAACCCTTAAGTTAGTTTGGCTAACTTGCTTTATAAAGGTGAAGTAAAGCAGGCAGGTTACTTTATCTCAACCACCACAGAAAGTGTCATACTGCTGAAGTTAGCCAACATGCTAGCTGGTCCATGTTCTCAGTAACCTTGCCAGGTAGCCTAAATTAGAGAACCAATGTTAGCTGTTATAACTGTAAGATAACAGTGGAACCCTGGCTCTCATTATGCCTTATGATACCGAACATATTAATGTAATAATATATTTATTAAAGTCTGATATTAAACTGCAGCGTTATTAGCTCGGTCCTAGTTAGCTATAAGGTTAACAGCTGTTTCATAAAGGCACGGTGTTCTGCTTCATCATGTTATTGTGTCAATATGATTCTGTAATGTATTATATTAAATAATAATAATAATAATAGTAGTTATTCATCAAACGGTCAGAAGGATGAGCTTTGTCATTTCTTAAAGTTCAGGTTTGGGGAGCTGTTGGTTGCTTTGAAGTGTGTGTGTGTGTGTGTGTCTCTGTGTGTCTGTGTGTGCAGTCACGGGCGTTGCAGGGACCTGGTTAATCACTGTAGTATCTGTAGTATCTACATGATGAGCTGGATAAGATGCTGACATGAACCCTCCTCTTGACCCGCTCAGGATGCCTGGATCAGCCCCGATCAGCTGTTTGGGACCATGGCCCAAAGATGTGGGCGTCATTGCCATGGAGCTGTACTTCCCCTCTCAGTACGTGGACCAGGCGGAGCTGGAGCAGTTTGACGGCGTGACGGCAGGTAAATACACCGTGGGTCTGGGTCAGGCACGGATGGGCTTCTGCTCAGACTGTGAGGACATCAACTCTCTGTGCCTGACGGTGGTTCAGAGGCTGATGGAGAGGAACAACCTGTCCTACGACAGCGTGGGCCGACTGGAGGTCGGCACAGAGACCATCATTGACAAGTCCAAGTCGGTGAAGACGGTCATCATGCAGCTCTTTGAGGACTCTGGGAACACAGACGTGGAGGGCATCGACACCACAAACGCCTGCTACGGTGGCACAGCGGCTCTCTTCAACGCCGTCAACTGGGTGGAGTCCAGCTCCTGGGACGGTGAGGAACAACACACCTGTGTTCATGTACAGGTTTTTTAAAAATGTATTCATAAATTATAACTCTGTAAAATATCTTCCCTAGTTTGTCAGAGGTTTACCATGCTGCAGAAATAGTCCCTCTGCAGGCGGTGGAAACTGATCATGGCTGCCATGTGTGTTCGATAAATGAGATCAGGGTTGTTTTTTAGCTGATCTGAACTTTTAGACTTGTGAAGATAAAATCCTGTCGATAAAGATCATCCACATGTTTAAACTGTTTCCCTACTCAGCAGCAGCGTGACACGATCAGAATCACAATAGAACAAGTTTCAGTCAGCTGATCACATGATCACATGATCACATGATCTGTTCTATCAGATAAAAGCATCACACTTCATCAGACCCTCACACAGCGAGTCTGTGTGAGTGTCTGCTCTGGACAGAAGTTTGTATCAGTGAGTATTAATCCTCCTCCGCCTCCTGCTTCCTGTCTGCAGGTCGGTATGCGTTGGTGGTAGCGGGGGACATCGCCGTCTACGCCACAGGAAGTGCCCGACCTACAGGGGGCGCTGGAGCAGTGGCCATGCTGGTTGGGCCGAACGCACCGCTGGCCTTTGAACGAGGTCAGTGAGGTGATAACTGTGATCTATTGATCTATTGATTACACCCCACTTATCTGTTACTCATCTGATCCCATCATCGTCTCTGTATCGGCTGATTCAACCTCCTCAGGTGTTCAGACAATAATCGATATATTAGAACTCTGAACGTGTTAATGTTATGTTAATAATGTGTTTATTATGTGTTGAACATCTCAGTACCTGAAAGTAGGTCAGTCGTTATAGCAACATTTATGTGTCTCTTACAGCAGAGCAGCTCTCATGCATGAAGTCATACATGGAGTCATATTAATAATAATTTATTTAAATAAACCAGTCATACAGGTAATTTAGCTCAAGGTGCTTTACAAATAGGACTGTGTGCTCAGTGAAGACAGTGTTCTTTCTGTATAGAGGAGGTCAGACATGTTGAGTCCTACTCGCTGCACACAGAGGAACCTGCACTGTGTGAATGTAGCTGCTGTGTCTGCAGGTCTGAGAGGGACCCACATGCAGCATGCCTATGACTTCTACAAGCCGGACCTGGTGTCAGAGTACCCGGTGGTGGACGGGAAGCTGTCCATAGAGTGCTACCTGAGTGCTTTGGACCGCTGCTACTCCGTGTACCGCAACAAGGTCCAGGCTCAGTGGCAGAGAGGTGAGTGTGTCACAGCTCCATGGAGGCTGCTTTTAGACTCAGTCAGGCTGCATGTGGTCACAGAAGCTCTGTGTTTGAGTGTCGGGTGTAAGGCACGTTCAGGGACCGCTGGGATAATGGTGTAATGAGTTAAGAGGCTTGAGGAGGTTACCTGCCTGCTGCTAAGAAGTTAACCTGAGTTCAGAGAGCATGAAGGGAGCTGAGCCTTTAACCTGATGTGTGTCAACATGTTTGATATCTGAGAACATAAAGACACTTCATAAAGCTCGAGGGTGCAGCTCTGCTCTCTTCATATGACTCAGCACGTCTGCTCTCTGACA
>NW_027211729.1:252500-295000 GCF_022749685.1 Semicossyphus pulcher
TCAGAGAGTGTCCGTTTCCCCCGAAAACGATCCGCTTCTACCGGAAATATTCATCAACCTTCATCGGTGTGTCACAGCGTGAGGAGGAGGAGGAGGAGGAGGACACACGCGCTCAGGTAGGACTGTAACTCTGTAACTCTGAAAAGTTTCAGCAACAATCTTTGACGTCACCAGCAACTTCCGAAAAGTACGCAGAGACGGACAGACGCAGAGACAGACTGCAGGCCTTCAGGAGCAGAGCTCACAGTTCAGTCCAGCTTCAGGTCTGATTGTGTTCATCAGCAGGTTTGAACAATTTGTAGCTACTAACAGTAACGTGGTGTGTTCACGTACACACCGTGGACGTCCTTTATCTGAGCTCCATCAGGAAACTGTGCTGCGTTCATGTGTCTGTGGGATCAGTCCGTCCTGTCTGTTATAGTTCCGCTTTTACAACCTTCAGACTCTTTACAGCAGAATAACGTTAAAGTAGATCTGACACACAGTGTGACCTTCCCTCTCTCTCTCTCTCTCTCTCTCTCTCTCTCTCTCTCTCTCTGTGTGTGTGTGTGTGTGTGTGTGTGTGTATGCGTGCGCTATAAGTGTTGGGCGTGTTAAACAGGCAGCAGAGAAAACATGGCCTGTGGGTGTAAATTCTTGCAGCTCTGTGCTGAGGTGTGTTGCACACCGCGGGATCTGATCACTGTAACACGCTGTCAGTGACTGTCAGTGACAGACTGTCAGTAACTGTTGTGAAGAAGTTTTGCACCTTTCTCAGGTGATGAAACACCTTTCTCAGAGGAAGGAGAACGTCAGCTGTAGTTTGTACATCATGTCCATCAGTCAGACACCTGAGTCCAGGTGGAGGTGTTACAATAAATACCTCTGACTTATTGAATATGAATAGACTCCATCTTTAAATGTTTACATTCAAATAGAAAAATATCCCAATATTCTCCACAGGTGAGCAGACACCTGAGACCTGCACCTGTGCTGAACTGAACGCTCCTGTCCGTCTTTGAGAACCAATCACAGGACAGTTCGATTTATTATTTTCATTGTAATCATGAATTTGTATTTTATGTCTGAAAACGTGAAGAAAGTGGATTTCACTGCTTTTCTTTGGTGACACAAACGCAGCACTTCATTTGACTTCAGTTCAACTTCTCTTTGTTCATGAACGCCTCGCTCCACCACAGCCTGACCGGGCAGCAGCTCAGAGTGGGAGGGAGGAGTCAGGTGGGAGGAGTCAGGAGTCAGGTCTGAGGAGTAAGGAGTCAGGAGGGAGGAGTCAGGTGTGAGGAGTGAGGAGTCAGGAGGGAGGAGTCAGGTGTAAGGAGTAAGGAATCAGGAGGGATGAGTCAGGTGTGAAGAGTCAGGAGTCAGGAGGGAGGAGTCAGGTGTGAGGAGTCAGGAGTCAGGAGGGAGGAGTCAGGTGTGAGGAGTCAGGAGGGAGGAGTCAGGTGTGAGGAGTCAGCCCATATTTCCTCATGGCTCCCTCCTGTCCTCTGCTCCTCTCTCAGCATGTCCTGTATTTGGTCCGACTTGAAGTCCGTTTACGTTCTCACCAGAATCAAACCGGACCGTGGTTCGTTTGGAAACGGGCCGAGACCCGTCTTTTCTAGGGGACCGCGGTCCGGTTGTTTGGTCCGCACCAGAGTTTGATTCCGGCGTTCACACCGACCTAAACCAACCGCACCGAGGGGACAAACACTCCAGGGTTCGGTTGAGTCGGACTAAGCAAGGCTGCTGTGAACTCGCCCTAAGGCCCACATTGAACTGCACCTTAAATCACTGTACGACCGATCTCAGATCCCATCGGCTGCAGTCTGACGACGATACAGCCTCTGGAGACAGCAGAGAACACGTCGGGCACGTCAGCAGTTAGCGATAAACGACTTCCAGTCAAGACTTCCTTTTCCACGTGCTGCTTTGTTTACAGAAACAGAAACAGAGTTTCTTGTGATCGACTTTAATTAACGGCTCTTCAGTTTGCTGAAAGAACAACATCATGATGCATATTAGGAACAACATGAAGCTTTGTCAGGTCTGTCCTCACGAGGAGAAGAACACCACTTTAACATGCTCCTTTGCTAGAACAGATTGTTAGCTGTTAGCATGCAGGTGTCTTATAGAGATTCATAAGAAGCTAAATTGTTGTCAGATAGCCGCTGATGGGAGCCGGGATGTCGTTACGGTGGATTATGTTCCGCCTGCTTTTGCTCTCCACACAGCCTGCTGACATGTGATTGGTCCATACTACTTGGACTACAAGTGTAGTACAAACAGAAACCAGAACACTTCCTGTACTAAAAGTCCACGCCCCTGCCTACAGATTCTACATTTCTATGTAGAATCTCTTAATAGAGATTAGTGTATGACAAACAGTGAATGAGCTAACAGGCCAGGTATGGTGAGCACAGACACAGATAGCTGCTAATCAGTGCTAACATATAACTGAAATAATGAGTGTAGAAACTGTGTGAGATGTGTCGGACGGTGTGTTCGTCCAATAAAGCGCACACACAGATTATCTGTCTGATATTTACATGAACAAATGTCCAAAAGGCTCCAACAGCACAAACACGGCCCAGAGGTTACGTTCAGTGACTGAGTTAGCTGAGGGGACAGCTAGCAGACAGCTAGCAGCTCCCAGCTGTCACTCAAAGAGGCCACGCCCCTAATGCTGCATCACTTTAAGCCTTAATATAATGTAAACAGGTGAGCTGTATAAAGATTCTCCCCGTACAGTTGTCATGAAGAGAGAAATGAGCTATAGAGACCCAAACTGTTTTTTGTACCAGGCTGTAAACATGTTTATTTCTGCTGTAAAGTTTAACATGGGGCTCTATGGGGACTGACTCACTGCTGGAGACAGCCTCAAGTGGACACCAGAGGAACTGCAGCTTTTGGCAGAGTTGCAGAGGTTTCCGTTTATATGGACTCTGACAGCATTCAGGTTGTGTCTGAGGTTGTGTAGGTGCAGCTGTGATGATCTACTGAGCTCACACATCCAGGAGTGTGTGTGTGTGTGTGTGTGTGTGTGTGTGTGTGTGTGTGTGTGTGTGTGTTTGTGTGTGTGTGTGTGTGTCCTCTCTCTCCCGTTAAGGACTCCTTCCTCCTCCTCTTCATTCCAGCGCTCACATCAGACTGCAGTGATTTCACTCAGCCTTATTTGGTCAGGACAACATGTCTGCAGCTCCTCCTGCTCACAGCGTTTGTTTTAGACTCGGGCCAGTTCTCAAGTCTGTGAGACGCCTGTGGGTTCAGTGTGCCCCGAGAGTCGTCTGCAGGAGAAAGGCAGCTCCTTATACTTGAGGAGGAAGCTGGTGAGGAGGGATGAGGAGAGGTTTGAGGTTTAAATGTTTGACCTGGTTATTGTCTCTCAGGCTGAAGGAGCCCTGACACATGTGTGTGAAGGTGCTGATAATTACTGTGATGCTGGTGGTTTGTTCTCTCAGTGTGGTGGTTTGTACTGAGCGTCTCATTTCCCCTTAACGGTCGTGTGAAAGTAAAACAGTTTCTGCTGCTCTGCTCACGTGCAGGCTCAGTCAGAACACGCATTCAGGTGCTGTCAGAATAATCTGAAAAAAGAAAACATATCACTTCTTTAAGTCACAACAAGAAGGAAAGTTAAAGTCCAACCTGCTGAGCTGACAGGCTGGATGTCACACAGAGACTGAAGGAAGTGTTGGGTTAAAGGTCAAAGACTTGTTATTAAATCACATGTTGGCTCATGATTCAGAATAAGGTTTGAGGATGTCATCATTAGTTTGTGAACCAGCTCTGATCTTTTTGATTCATTGATGTTGTTTCCATATAAAGACTCATGAACACAACAGAGTCAGAAGAACGACTTCCAATCTCTGGTTCATGGAGCACCAGAGGAGCACCTGAACGCAGCATCATGTCGAGGCAGACGAGAGGAGCTGTGTGAGCGGGGGGTTATGGAGTGTGGGGGGGAGTGCAGCCCCTCTCAGTGACGTGTCTTTGTGCAGTCTACTCCTCCTGCAGATAGATGCCGATTGTCTCTTTTCCCATTGCCAGCGAAGTATCCTCCTGTCGGTCTCTTTTCTGCTGCGTCACCGTCTGACGCCACAAACGTGCCGGAGACAGGGTTAGTGACCAGCGAAGATGTTACGGTGGTTAGGTCTTTATTGTATCTGTTACTCATTCAGTCTCTTCATCAAACTCAACGCAGACACATGTGGAACGATGTTCGAGCGCTGCTCGGACGGAGACGGGCGGAGTTTGTAGCTGAGATGACGAGGAGTCGCAGAAGTTACCGACGGAGCATAGCATCGCGCCGGAGAGGGGGCGGAGATTAGCGTGTTGACCGGGTTTTGTGTTCCCATCAATGCCGATCGGAGCCGAGGTGATAATTACCCGGGTCTACTGCAGAGTCAGGTGACCCGGGTGTGAATGATTGTAACCTTTCATATTAAGCAAAGAAGCCGGGTGTTAGCGGCTGTTAGCGGGTTTTTTCACATGTGGGAAAAGGGCTACAGAAACACTGCAGGTAGAGATGAAGGCACACCTTGAAGTCGCCTCAGTGTGTGTTTTTACAGCATTCCGCCCTGCCGGCTCTGCAGTTCACACAGACGCGTTTCGCCTCCGTTACTGCCTCCGATGCCGGCTCAGAGGCAGGACCACTTCGCCCCACCAGTCTGCCTCCGTGTGTTCTACAAAAAGACGGATCGTAACAGAGGCTGATAATCTCACCTTGAACTGGCAGCGTGAAAAGGGCTCATATCTCTTGATTGTTGTTTCAAACCGATTCCCATCACGACATTAAAGCTCAGTAAAATGTGTTCACGATTATGCAGCTTTTATATTTGATACAATGATGTAAATACACAGAGACAAACCTGAGACACTAAACAATGTATTTTTGCTTAACTTGTTACTTACTTAACATTGTTTAGTTCTTGACTTCGACTGAAACATTAAGAAACACAAGTTCAGGTTTTGTGAAATAAGAACGACTTAAAGAACAGCAGCGTCTGTGTTAATCAGAAACCTGCCATAAAATCAGGTTACACAGGTAACACCAAACTGGTTTGTTTCTAACAGTCACACAGTAAAGCTCCACAGCTCTTTGAGAGCCTGTGTGCGGGCAGCTGCAGAGTCCCGTTCACAGCCGCGTGGTTTTCATGCATCATGCTTGTATACAAGACTGGAGCTGCCAGGCGTCCGGGATGTAGTGAGCGGCTAATGTCACGAATGAAGAGGGCTAGCTAACGTTAGCAGCGCTACTGACTAGCCAGTATACCCACACACTCCTTGCTGGACCTGTGTACAGTGGAAGCCGTAAATGGTGCACAGGTGCACAAAGGTTTCTAAAAATAGATTTGTGGAAGTTTCAAATCGATTCAGAATCGTAGAAATGAAGAACTGTGATTCTTGATTTTTTTTCAGCCCCCCTTTAGCAACATTATTTTATTAGCAGCAGAGTCACGTGATCACATGATCACAGGATCACATCATATGATCTGACAGATTAAAGAACACACCTGATGTCTGTAAACAGGTCATCATGTCATCAGGACATAGGACGTGATTGGACGTCTTACCTGCATGTCTACCTGCACTCACTGCACAGCACAACCAGGAGCAGAGCTCCCACATGCTAACGAGCTAGTAGCTCGTCTCTGAGGACTTGGCCTGCAGAGAGAGGCAAAGGGGCGGGGTCAGGGCGGGGGAGGGGGGAGAAACCATCAGAGGGAGGAAGACGACATGTTTACCTGCTGCTTCGTTTCTCTCTGCGCTTCCTTTACATCCACAAGCTGTTTATATTCAGCAACATGGAGCTCTGACTGAGAGAGCTGCTGCCCTGCAGAGGAATTCAACTCTGCATACTTCTGACATACCAACAACAGGGGGGGGGGGGGGGGGGGGAGAGAGGGACAGAGAGGGACAGAGAGAGAGAGAGGGAGGGAGTAAAGAGCAGAAAGAGGAGTGCTGTGTCTTTGTGTCTGCAGCTCTAACGTCTAATCTGAGCCGATCCCGGAGGAGAAGAGGAATGTGAGGACGGACGGAGATTTCATCTCCACCAGTGAGAGACCACAGGAAGTCACAAACAGCCTGTTTACAGTAAACCAGCTCAGATGAAACACTGACAGAAAGGACTGCTCTTCATACAGCCTCTGATATGTGAGACAGGCTCTCCCTGTGCAGATAGACAGGTTATTAACACTGTCTCACAGCAGGCTTTAGTTTGATGAACAGAGACACTTTCTGTTGTATTTTTACATCTTTAATCAAACAGATCCTCTCTGGGACTGATTTCACTTCCTGTTTATTTTCCAGGACAATAACCCCCCCCCCTCTCACTGCGGTCATAAAGTGAAGGCTTTAAAAACAGCTCAGTCAGAGAGGGAACACCACTGTGTGTATGTTTCTATAAAATCATCTCACACATGGATCAGACATGATGATCTGTGACAGCAACACAAGGTGCACGCTGTGATCATGTGATGGAGTGTCAGCTGTCAGTGAGTCTGATGTCACAGCAAACAGCAGACCTGCATGTCAGAACACAGCTACACACGGCAGCTACACACGGCAGCTACACACGGCAACTACACACGGCAGCTACACACGGCAGCTACACACGGCAGCTACACACATCAGCTACACACGGCAGCTACACACGGCAGCTACACACATCAGCTACACACGGCAGCTACACACGGCAGCTACACACGGCAGCTACACACATCAGCTACACACGGCAGCTACACACGGCAGCTACACACGGAAACTACACACGGCAGCTACACAAGGCAGCTACACACGGCAGCTACACGCAACATGCTGCAGGTGTGTAACAGCTGTTTAACACACTTGGGGTCCTGGACTCACAGGGGGGTGAGGGTCTCTACCTGAACACCTGCCTCGGTGACAGTTTTCTACATGAAGCCATCTGGATGTGACCTCTGACCTCTGCATACAGGTGCAGGAAGTGTGCTCAGCTCAGACAGCGTTCACCGCCTCTGAGCTCACAGGGTCCGTGATGAGAGAGGACGACACACAGATCATCTCAACCAGCCACAGAGAGCGAGAGTGTGTGTGTGTGTGTGTGTGTGTGTGTGTGTGTGTGTGTGTGTGTGAATGTGTGAGCTCAGAGGCGGTGAACGCTGTCTGAGCTGAGCACACTTCCTGTCAGTCACAGTGAGTGACAGCAGCTAACTGCCATCATGAGGGCAAACATCCTGTTTGTTAGATACTGACCATCAGCATCTGCTGCTGCCATCACTGTAACTTATCTCCATGTGACACGACGACACGCTGCTGTCACTGCAGGCCGGACCACACCACCATCCATCAGAGGAACTTATCTTACTGTAACAGAGTTCTCCACCCGGCTGTCACCGCAGCGCTAGCTCATGATGTACACACTGACCACACTGACACACAGCAGGAGCTTCAATACCTCATCAAGCTTAACAGAACTACACACGCTGTCTGCAGGCACAGTGTGGATCCTCTGCAGACTGAAGCTCCAACACCTGATGAGCTCAAAGTGACAAGAACCGTCCTGATTATCAGCACAGAGACAGACACACTTCTTTAACAACACACACACACACACACACACACACACACACACACACATATGTGAGGACAGCGTGTGATCCTCAACTCATGGAGCACGATTCAGTGTAACACACACTGCTCCCAGCACAGCATGAATGATGATGGGCTGCAGTGGTTAGCACTCACAGCTAAAAGGGTTCCTGGTTTGAATCCCGCTTCAGGCGTAGGGGGCCTTTCTGTGTGGAGTGTGTGGGCTGGAACAGACAGGTGGAGGTGAGTCAGGAGGTCTGAGGCTGCTGTTCACACTGTTTAATCAGATCAGCTAGAACAGTGTTTGTTCAGTGATGGAACACAGGAAGTGATGTCACCATGGCAACAACCACAACATCCTCACTTTGAACTCATGCCACACACAACCATCCTCTCTGCTGTGACATCACAGCTGGAGGAATGATGTCACACATTGACCTTTGTCCTTTGTGTGAATCACACTGATTGGTCAGCTGCAGAGTAAACAGGAAGTAGAAGAACAGGTAGATGAGCTCATTTAGACTCCTGAGGGGATCATCAAAACAATCACCTGTCTGCTGGGGTCAGCTCACCTGTGACAGGTACACAGGAAGAACTACAGCAGAGAGGAGACGCTGTCAGTCAGTCGTGTTGTTAAAGCGCTGCAGAGACTCTGCAGCTCGCAGCTAACGAGTCAGACACTCCTGTATCAACGTGTGTGTGTGTGTGTGTGAACAAGTGAACGCATGTGTGTGTGTGAACGAGTAAATGTGTGTGTGTGTGTGTGTGTGTGAACGTGTGTGTGTGTGTGTGTGTGAACGAGTAAACGTGTGTGTGTGTGTGTGTGAACGGGTGAACGTGTGTGTGTGTGTGTGTGAACGAGTAAACGTGTGTGTGAATGAGTAAGCGTGTGTGTGAACAAGTGAACGTGTGTGTGTGAATGCGTGTGAACGACTAACCTTGTGTGTGTGTGTGTGTGAACGAGTGAATGTGTGTGTGTGAACAAGTGAACACACGTGTGTGTGTGAATGAGTAAATGTGTGTGTGAACGAGTAAACGTGTGTGTGTGTGTGTGAACGGGTGTGTGTGAACAAGTGAACACTTGTGTGTGAACGTGTTAACGTGTGTGTGTGAATGTGTGTGTCAACATGTGTGTGTGTGTATGTGAACGAGTGAACGTGCATGTGTGAATGCGTGTGTGTGTGAACGAGTAAACGTGGGTGTGTGTGTGTGTGTGTGTGAACGAGTAAACGTGTGTGTGTGTGTGTGAACGGGTGAACGTGTGTGTGTGTGTGAACGAGTAAACGTGTGTGTGTGAATGCGTGTGAACGACTAACCTTGTGTGTGTGTGTGTGAACGAGTGAATGTGTGTGTGTGAACAAGTGAACACACGTGTGTGTGTGAATGAGTAAATGTGTGTGTGAACGAGTAAACGTGTGTGTGTGTGTGTGTGTGAACGAGTGAATGTGTGTGTGTGAGTGAATGAGTAAATGTGTGTGTGAACGAGGAAACGTGTGTGTGTGTGTGTGTGAACGGGTGTGTGTGAACACGTGTGTGTGAACAAGTGAAGACTTGTGTGTGAACGTGTTAACGTGTGTGTGTGAATGTGTGTGTGAATGTGTGTGTCAACGTGTGTGTGTGTATGTGAACGAGTGAACGTGCATGTGTGAATGCGTGTGTGTGTGAACGAGTAAACGTGGGTGTGTGTGAATGCGTGTGTGTGTGTGTGTGTGTGAATGCGTGTGTGTGTGTGTGAATGAGTGAACGTGTGTGTGTGTGTGAATGCGTGTGTGTGAATGCGTCTGTGTGTGTGTGTGTATGTGAACAAGTGAACATGTGTGTGAATGCGTGTGTGTTTGTGAGCAGAATACAGCGATTAGGATTTAGGATTAGGATTTGACTCTGAGGTTTGTTTCACCTCTACAGGTCAGAGGTCAGAGGTCATTCTGTGTGTCTCAGCAGTGTTTGTCAGCCTTGTTCGGTTGATCATCTCTGTGTAACTGCAGTAGTTATGAGTCAGCACTTCCTGTTTGAGGTGGGCGGAGCGAGAAGCGTCCGCAGGTCGGACCTCTTTATAGGATTCTGTGACTGTGTTTGAGCAGCTGAGCCAGTTTACTGAGTCAGACAGACAGACAGACAGACAGACAGACAGACAGTTACTTCGTTACTTCGAAAATTCAGGTGTGTGACTGAAGGTGAAGACATCTCTGACTCTCCTTAACATGAGGAAGACTTCTGTCCTCCAGCCTCTGCAGACGCTCCCTCCATGAATCAGAGCTCGGAGGAACACACAACACGTCTAAATGCCCTTTTATGGCATCAGAGGGATTTTAAAACAGGAAATGACATCATCACCTCAAAGTGCCAGAGGCCAGTCCTGAGTTCAGACATGTTTCTGCAGAGACACTTCTTCTGTAACAGAGAGCAGGAAGGTTCCTGAGGAGGAACAACAGTGATGAGACAGACTGAGAGACAGACTGAGAGACAGACTGACAGACAGACTGAGAGACAGACTGAGAGCACTGAGAGACAGACTGACAGACAGACTGAGAGACAGACTGACAGACAGACTGAGAGACAGACTGAGAGCACTGAGAGACAGACTGAGAGACAGACTGACAGACAGACTGAGAGCACTGAGAGACAGACTGAGAGACAGACTGAGAGACAGACTGAGAGACAGACTGAGAGACAGACTGACAGACAGACTGACAGACAGACTGACAGACAGACTGAGAGACAGACTGAGAGCACTGAGAGACAGACTGAGAGACAGACTGACAGACAGACTGAGAGCACTGAGAGACAGACTGAGAGACAGACTGAGAGACAGACTGACAGACAGACTGAGAGACAGACTGAGAGCCAGACTGAGAGACACACTGAGAGACACACTGAGAGACAGACTGAGAGACAGACTGAGAGACAGACTGAGAGACAGACTGAGAGCACTGAGAGACAGACTGAGAGACAGACTGACAGACAGACTGAGAGCACTGAGAGACAGACTGAGAGACAGACTGAGAGACAGACTGACAGACAGACTGAGAGCACTGAGAGACAGACTGAGAGACAGACTGACAGACAGACTGAGAGACAGACTGAGAGCACTGAGAGACACACTGAGAGACAGACTGAGAGACAGACTGAGAGACACACTGAGAGACAGACAGACTGACAGACAGACTGAGAGCACTGAGAGCACTGAGAGACAGACTGAGAGACAGATTGAGAGACAGACTGAGAGCACTGTGAGACAGACTGAGAGACAGACTGAGAGACAGACGGAGAGACAGATTGAGAGACAGACTGAGAGCACTGTGAGACAGACTGAGAGACAGACGGAGAGACAGATTGAGAGACAGACTGAGAGCACTGAGAGACAGACTGAGAGACAGACTGAGAGACAGACTGAGAGACAGACTGAGAGACAGATTGAGAGACACACTGAGAGACACACTGAGAGACATTTAGTGCAGTTAATTTATTAAATATTACAGTTAATGTATTAAAGTTAAAGATGGTCTGCCGGTCTGATGTGTGATGTTTTTAACCTAACTGTTTTTTCCTTCATGCAGAGAGAAGAAGCCATCCGATCGTCTGAGGCAGACGGAGGCCGACAGTTAAAGTCTACATCAGGTGATAACTCCACCTGTCTGATCTACACCAGGTGATAACTCCACCTGTCTGATCTACACCAGGTGATAACTCCACCTGTCTCTGAGAAGAGGATAACACACACACCTGAGAGCAGCTCTCTCTCTTCATGTATCCACTCACTCAGCAGTGTGATAACGCTGACAGAACTTTAAATGTATGTAATGTTATTTTGGAGAATCAGTTAAATACACGGTTTCCTGCTGTGAGTCAGTGTTATCAGTGCCTACATTACCCAGCATTCATAGTGACATCTGCATCCTGGGAACTGATTGGCTCTCTGCCACACAGCACAGACACATCCTCCTGTCATAAACAGAAACAGGAACTGATCGTGGCACAGTCAGCAGTGTGTGTGTGTGTGTGCGTGTGTGCGTGCGTGCGTGCGTGCGTGCGTGTGTGGCTGTGTGTGTGTGTGTGTGGCTGTGTGTGTGTGTGTGTGTGGCTGTGTGTGTGTGTGTGTGTGTGTGTGTGTGTGTGTGTGGTCGAGTCAGGGCGTCTGTGTTGTGACATTGGATCCCTCTGAGTTCTCGTGCTGTCACTCTGCAGCTTTAAAAAGAAACGTCTCTGACTCTTTAAAACACACACACACACACACACACTCTGTGCTCAGTCTGAACACTGTTAGTGACAGATCACAGTGAGTCTTGCAGACGACTGATCAGACTGATTAAAGGTGTCTCTGTGCAGCTTTTGAGCTCCTTTTAGCTCCTTGTATTGGTTCGTAAACCACAGAGACGTGGAGCGGAGTGATTCAGACACAGACACTGGTATCTGTTCAGGTCTGACTGGTGTCTGACCGGCCTCTGATACAGACAGAAAAGCAGGATGACATTCAGACAGCTGTTTAAATGTGTTTCTTCATGCTCTGTATCAGATGTGCTCTGCATGTTGGCAGAGAGGCAGGATCAGGTATCTGTACAGGCAGGACAGCATGTGATCATCCTGCAGAGAGGACACACATCAGGTCACCAGGCGTGAGCACATGAAGCTATCACTGAATAAAACAGTAAATATAACTTTAACATGGTCCTTCAGCTCGCTCATACAGCTTCACTGCTCATGTTAAACCTTCTCACATGTCCTGAACTGTGTGTGATCCTCCTGTCAGTGTGCTGTCAGTTCTCAGTGTAAGGGTTAGGACGGAGGATACGTCAGGATACAGTGAGGACGGACAGGCTGGTTCTTATGGTGATAACATTCAGAGGATATAAACATGTCGCTGTGTTTCCTGTCTGGCTGTATCTCACACTCTGCTGCAGCTTCAGAGTGTAAAAATAAAACCTGTTCCTCTTTCTGAGCTCACTGCTGAGAACCCATGAAGAAACCGCCTCAGTGTGTTACTTCTCTTTATTACACTGCGTCCAACACTGTGTGAACATAAGCCATGTTCATATAAAGACGCCTTCTAGCAGCCTCCTGTTTCCTCACAGTCAGGGAGGGGTCAGAGACTCAGAACATAAAGCTCATTTTGAAAACACATTTTTAAATATGTGTGTTTGTGTAGATTTTCTCCTCTCATAGGACTTTGGTTCAAACTGTTCCTGCTGCAGGTGAACTGTAGGTGACACAGGGCTGTGCAGTAAACCATGTATCTATTTTTACTGACACGTACATACAGTATATCCCTGTTTAGGTGTGTTGGCCATCTGTGCCGAGCAGTTAGTGCAGTTTTAGTCAACAGTTTTAGGCAGGTGTTAAAAATGCTGTAAACTCAGAATGCTTTCAAACATGGAAGTGTTCATAGTTTCTTTCCATCGATGAACAAAATGCAGTGAATGAACAGAAGAGAAATCTAAATCAGATCAATATCTGGTGTGACCACCCTTTGCCTTCTAAACAGCATCAGTTCTTCTCAGTACACTTGCACACAGTTTCTGAAGGAACTCGGCTGGTAGGTTGTTCCAAACATGTTGGAGAACTAACCACAGATCTTCTGTGGATGTAGGCTTCCTCAGATCCTTCTGTCTCTTCATGTAATCCCAGACAGACTCCATGATGTTGAGATCAGGGCTCTGTGGGGGCCATACCATCAGCTCCAGGACTTCTTGTTCTTCTTCACGCTGAAGATAGTTCTTAATGACACTGGCTGTATGTTTGGGGTCGTTGTCCTGCTGCAGAATACATGTGGGGCCAATCATACGCCTCCCTGATGGTAGTGCATGATGGATAAGTATCTGCCTGTATTTCTCAGCATTGAGGACACCATTAATCCTGACCAAATCTCCGACTCCATTTGCAGGAATGCAGCCCCAAACCTGCAAGGAACCTCCAGCATGCTTCACTGTTGGCTGCAGACACTCATTATTGTAGCGCTCTCCGGACAGTAGATGGGTTCAACCTACATGTTGAACTGATGATCATTAGCACCTGTTTGGTATCATTGGTTGAACATACACCTGACTATAATCCTACAACATCCCTGACTGTGTGCAGGTGTACCTGTAAGAACTGATGCTGGTTTGAAAGCAAAGGGTAGTAACACCAGATATTGATTTGATTTAGATTTTTCTTTTGTTCTCTCACTGATCATTTTGTAAATTGATAAAAATAAACAATTATTATTTATATTTTTGAAAACATTCTTAGTTTACAGCATTTTTTCACACCTGCCTAAACCTTTTGCACAGTCCTGTATATCTTGACTCTTTATTATGAATCTACGCCTCAGGTGTGTGTTGGGCGTCGGTGTGGAGCAGGAATCATGGTGGCGTTGTCGCTGAAGATCGGCGTAGGGAATGTGGTGAAGACGATGCAGTTCGAGCCCTCCACCATGGTGTACGACGCCTGCAGGATCATCAGGGAGAGAGTCCCAGAGGCTCAGCTCGGACAGCGTCAGTACACACACACACACACACACACACACACCTTCGTACACTGTAATTTGGAGGTGGGGGATGTTTTCAGGAATGCAGAGGTGAGACCAGTGCAGCAGCGCGACTGTTCTTCAATCAACCCTCCACTGTTAATATCCCTCCACTGTTCGTGTCCCTCCACTGTTCATGTCCCTCCACTGTTCATGTCCCTCCACTGTTCGTATCCCTCCACTGTTCATGTCCCTCCACTGTTCATGTCCCTCCACTGTTCGTATCCCTCCACTGTTCATGTTCCTCCACTGTTCGTATCCCTCCACTGTTCATGTCCCTCCACTGTTCGTATCCCTCCACTGTTCATGTCCCTCCACTGTTCGTATCCCTCCACTGTTCATGTCCCTTCACTGTTCATGTTCCTCCACTGTTCGTATCCCTCCACTGTTCATGTCCCTCCACTGTTCGTATCCCTCCACTGTTCATGTCCCTCCACTGTTCATGTCCCTCCACTGTTCGTATCCCTCCACTGTTCATGTTCCTCCACTGTTCATGTCCCTCCACTGTTCATGTCCCTCCACTGTTCATGTCCCTCCACTGTTCGTATCCCTCCACTGTTCATGTCCCTCCACTGTTCATGTCCCTCCACTGTTCGTATCCCTCCACTGTTCATGTTCCTCCACTGTTCATGTCCCTCCACTGTTCATGTTCCTCCACTGTTCATGTTCCTCCACTGTTCGTATCCCTCCACTGTTCATGTCCCTCCACTGTTCATGTCCCTCCACTGTTCGTATCCCTCCACTGTTCATGTCCCTCCACTGTTCATGTCCCTCCACTGTTCGTATCCCTCCACTGTTCGTGTCCCTCCACTGTTCATGTTCCTCCACTGTTCATATCCCTCCACTGTTCATGTCCCTCCACTGTTCATGTTCCTCCCCTGTTCGTATCCCTCCACTGTTCATGTCCCTCCACTGTTCGTATCCCTCCACTGTTCGTGTCCCTCCACTGTTCATGTCCCTCCACTGTTCGTGTTCCTCCACTGTTCGTGTCCCTCCACTGTTCGTATCCCTCCACTGTTCGTATCCCTCCACTGTTCATGTTCCTCCACTGTTCGTATCCCTCCACTGTTCGTGTCCCTCCACTGTTCGTGTCCCTCCACTGTTCATGTCCCTCCACTGTTCGTATCCCTCCACTGTTCGTGTTCCTCCACTGTTCGTGTCCCTCCACTGTTCGTATCCCTCCACTGTTCGTGTCCCTCCACTGTTCGTATCCCTCCACTGTTCGTGTCCCTCCACTGTTCGTATCCCTCCACTGTTCATGTCCCTCCACTGTTCGTATCCCTCCACTGTTCATGTCCCTCCACTGTTCATGTCCCTCCACTGTTCGTATCCCTCCACTGTTCGTGTTCCTCCACTGTTCGTGTTCCTCCACTGTTCGTGTCCCTCCACTGTTCGTATCCCTCCACTGTTCGTGTCCCTCCACTGTTCGTATCCCTCCACTGTTCGTGTCCCTCCACTGTTCGTATCCCTCCACTGTTCGTGTCCCTCCACTGTTCGTGTCCCTCCACTGTTCATGTCCCTCCACTGTTCGTATCCCTCCACTGTTCATGTTCCTCCACTGTTCATGTCCCTCCACTGTTCGTATCCCTCCACTGTTCGTATCCCTCCACTGTTCGTGTCCCTCCACTGTTCGTATCCCTCCACTGTTCGTATCCCTCCACTGTTCGTGTCCCTCCACTGTTCGTATCCCTCCACTGTTCGTGTCCCTCCACTGTTCGTATCCCTCCACTGTTCGTGTCCCTCCACTGTTCGTGTCCCTCCACTGTTCGTGTCCCTCCACTGTTCGTGTCCCTCCACTGTTCATGTCCCTCCACTGTTCGTATCCCTTATCCGTCACACCTTCTCTCTCTGCAGCCAACGACTATGGTCTGTTTCTGTCTGATGAAGACCCAAAGAAAGGGATCTGGCTGGAGGCGGGGAAGGCTCTGGACTACTACATGCTGAGGAACGGAGTGAGTCGCTACACACACACACACACACACACACACACACTCACACACACACACACACACACACTGTACACACATATATGTTTTAGCATCACAATGAATGCATCATGTACACAGTAAATTACATCTATACTAGTCTATACTTAGTTCAAGCTCCTCACGTTTATCCTGTCTCTCTGCCTGCCTGTCTGTCTCTCTGCCCGTCTGTCTGTCTGCCTGTCTGCCTGTCTGTCTGTCTGTCTCTCTGTATCAGGACACCTTGGACTACAAGAAGAAGCAGAGGCCTCTGAAGATCAGGATGTTGGACGGCACAGTGAAGACCGTCATGGTGGACGACTCCAAGATCGTCAGTGACATGCTGATGACCATCTGTGCCAGGATAGGTCGGTCCTGTCATGAGCCCCTCCCACTTTCACCTGCCCTCAGTATATCTGCTATAGAGTAACCTGTGTGTGTGTGTGTGTGTGTGTGTGTGTCAGGTATCACGAACTATGACGAGTACTCGTTGGTGCGGGACATTGTGGAGGAGAAGAAGGAGGAGACGACAGGGACGCTGAAGAGAGACAAAACTCTGCTGAGAGACGACAAGAAGATGGAGAAGCTGAAGCAGAAGCTGCACACGGACGATGAGCGTAAGACACTCACACACACACACACACACACTCAGGTGAGTTTATCTTTATAAAAGCACCTTATATGAAGACCTTTCTCTCTCAGTAAACTGGCTGGACCACGGGCGGACGCTGAGGGAGCAGGGCGTGGAAGAGACGGAGATGCTGCTGCTCCGGAGGAAGTTCTTCTACTCCGACCAGAACGTCGACTCCAGAGACCCGGTGCAGCTCAACCTGCTCTACGTACAGGTATACGCACACACCTGCTCTACGTACAGGTATACGCACACACCTGCTCTACATACAGGTATACGCACACACCTGCTCTACATACAGGTATACGCACACACCTGCTCTACGTACAGGTATACACACACCAGACAATCAGAATCCAATCTAATGATGTTCATGATTCCCTGAAGATTGATCCGTGTGTGTGTGTGTGTGTGTGTGTGTGTGTGTGTGTGTGTGTGTGTGTGTGTGTGTGTGTGTGTGTCTGTGTTTAGGCCCGTGACGACATCCTGAACGGCTCTCACCCCGTCTCCTTCGATAAGGCCTGTGACTTTGCAGGTTATCAGTGTCAGATCCAGTTTGGAGACCACAACGAGTCCAAGCACAAGCCTGGATTCTTAGAGTGAGAGCTGGTTTCCATGGTTACATCCCTTATTATTATTGGATGTTTCTGTTTCTGTTGTGTGATTGTCACTGGTCTGTTTCCTCCTCAGTCTGAAAGAGTTCCTGCCCAAAGAGTACATCAAGCACAAAGGAGAGAAGAGGATCTTCCAGGTAACAAACTCAGGAACAGACAGCAGTGAGGTCTGACGGACAGGACACATGTTACACACAGGATACAGTGAGGTCTGATGGACACATGTTACACACAGGATACAGTGAGGTCTGACGGACACATGTTACACACAGGATACAGTGAGGTCTGACGGACACATGTTACACACAGGATACAGTGAAGTCTGATGGACAGGACACATGTTACACACAGGATACAGTGAGGTCTGATGGACACATGTTACACACAGGATACAGTGAGGTCTGATGGACACATGTTACACACAGGATACAGTGAGGTCTGATGGACAGGACACATGTTACACACAGGATACAGTGAGGTCTGATGGACACATGTTACACACAGGATACAGTGAAGTCTGATGGACACATGTTACATACAGGATACAGTGAGGTCTGATGGACACATGTTACATACAGGATACAGTGAGGTCTGACGGACAGGACACATGTTACACACAGGATACAGTGAGGTCTGATGGACACATGTTACACACAGGATACAGTGAAGTCTGATGGACACATGTTACATACAGGATACAGTGAGGTCTGACGGACAGGACACATGTTACACACACAGGATACAGTGAAGTCTGATGGACACATGTTACATACAGGATACAGTGAGGTCTGACGGACAGGACACATGTTACACACAGGATACAGTGAGGTCTGATGGACACATGTTACATACAGGATACAGTGAGGTCTGATGGACAGGACACATGTTACACACAGGATACAGTGAGGTCTGACGGACACATGTTACACGCAGGATACAGTGAAGTCTGATGGACACATGTTACATACAGGATACAGTGAGGTCTGACGGACAGGACACATGTTACACACAGGATACAGTGAGGTCTGATGGACAGGACACATGTTACACACAGGATACAGTGAGGTCTGATGGACACATGTTACATGCAGGATACAGTGAAGTCTGATGGACAGGACACATGTTACACACAGGATACAGTGAGGTCTGATGGACACATGTTACACACAGGATACAGTGAGGTCTGACGGACACATGTTACACACAGGATACAGTGAGGTCTGATGGACACATGTTACACACAGGATACAGTGAGGTCTGATGGACACATGTTACACACAGGATACAGTGAGGTCTGACGGACACATGTTACACACAGGATACAGTGAGGTCTGACGGACACATGTTACACACAGGATACAGTGAAGTCTGATGGACAGGACACATGTTACACACAGGATACAGTGAGGTCTGATGGACAGGACACATGTTACATACAGGATACAGTGAGGTCTGATGGACACATGTTACACACAGGATACAGTGAGGTCTGATGGACAGGACACATGTTACATACAGGATACAGTGAGGTCTGATGGACACATGTTACATACAGGATACAGTGAGGTCTGACGGACAGGACACATGTTACACACACAGGATACAGTGAAGTCTGATGGACACATGTTACATACAGGATACAGTGAGGTCTGACGGACAGGACACATGTTACACACAGGATACAGTGAGGTCTGATGGACACATGTTACATACAGGATACAGTGAGGTCTGATGGACAGGACACATGTTACACACAGGATACAGTGAGGTCTGACGGACACATGTTACACGCAGGATACAGTGAAGTCTGATGGACACATGTTACATACAGGATACAGTGAGGTCTGACGGACAGGACACATGTTACACACAGGATACAGTGAGGTCTGATGGACACATGTTACACACAGGATACAGTGAGGTCTGACGGACACATGTTACACACAGGATACAGTGAGGTCTGACGGACACATGTTACACACAGGATACAGTGAAGTCTGATGGACAGGACACATGTTACACACAGGATACAGTGAGGTCTGATGGACACATGTTACACACAGGATACAGTGAGGTCTGATGGACACATGTTACACACAGGATACAGTGAGGTCTGATGGACAGGACACATGTTACACACAGGATACAGTGAGGTCTGATGGACACATGTTACACACAGGATACAGTGAAGTCTGATGGACACATGTTACATACAGGATACAGTGAGGTCTGATGGACACATGTTACATACAGGATACAGTGAGGTCTGACGGACAGGACACATGTTACACACAGGATACAGTGAGGTCTGATGGACACATGTTACACACAGGATACAGTGAAGTCTGATGGACACATGTTACATACAGGATACAGTGAGGTCTGACGGACAGGACACATGTTACACACACAGGATACAGTGAAGTCTGATGGACACATGTTACATACAGGATACAGTGAGGTCTGACGGACAGGACACATGTTACACACAGGATACAGTGAGGTCTGATGGACACATGTTACATACAGGATACAGTGAGGTCTGATGGACAGGACACATGTTACACACAGGATACAGTGAGGTCTGACGGACACATGTTACACGCAGGATACAGTGAAGTCTGATGGACACATGTTACATACAGGATACAGTGAGGTCTGACGGACAGGACACATGTTACACACAGGATACAGTGAGGTCTGATGGACAGGACACATGTTACACACAGGATACAGTGAGGTCTGATGGACACATGTTACATGCAGGATACAGTGAAGTCTGATGGACAGGACACATGTTACACACAGGATACAGTGAGGTCTGATGGACACATGTTACACACAGGATACAGTGAGGTCTGACGGACACATGTTACACACAGGATACAGTGAGGTCTGATGGACACATGTTACACACAGGATACAGTGAGGTCTGATGGACACATGTTACACACAGGATACAGTGAGGTCTGACGGACACATGTTACACACAGGATACAGTGAGGTCTGACGGACACATGTTACACACAGGATACAGTGAAGTCTGATGGACAGGACACATGTTACACACAGGATACAGTGAGGTCTGATGGACAGGACACATGTTACATACAGGATACAGTGAGGTCTGATGGACACATGTTACACACAGGATACAGTGAGGTCTGATGGACAGGACACATGTTACATACAGGATACAGTGAGGTCTGATGGACACATGTTACATACAGGATACAGTGAGGTCTGACGGACAGGACACATGTTACACACACAGGATACAGTGAAGTCTGATGGACACATGTTACATACAGGATACAGTGAGGTCTGACGGACAGGACACATGTTACACACAGGATACAGTGAGGTCTGATGGACACATGTTACATACAGGATACAGTGAGGTCTGATGGACAGGACACATGTTACACACAGGATACAGTGAGGTCTGACGGACACATGTTACACGCAGGATACAGTGAAGTCTGATGGACACATGTTACATACAGGATACAGTGAGGTCTGATGGACAGGACACATGTTACACACAGGATACAGTGAGGTCTGATGGACACATGTTACACACAGGATACAGTGAAGTCTGATGGACACATGTTACATACAGGATACAGTGAGGTCTGATGGACACATGTTACACACAGGATACAGTGAGGTCTGATGGACACATGTTACACACAGGATACAGTGAGGTCTGATGGACACATGTTACACACAGGATACAGTGAGGTCTGACGGACAGGACACATGTTACACACAGAATACAGTGAGGTCTGATGGACACATGTTACATACAGGATACAGTGAGGTCTGATGGACACATGTTACATACAGGATACAGTGAGGTCTGATGGACACATGTTACATACAGGATACAGTGAGGTCTGACGGACGGGACACATGTTACACACAGGATACAGTGAGGTCTGATGGACACATGTTACATACAGGATACAGTGAGGTCTGATGGACACATGTTACACACAGGATACAGTGAGGTCTGATGGACAGGACACATGTTACACACAGGATACAGTGAGGTCTGACGGACACATGTTACACACAGGATACAGTGAGGTCTGACGGACACGTTACACACAGGATACAGTGAGGTCTGACGGACACATGTTACACACAGGATACAGTGAGGTCTGACGGACACGTTACACACAGGATACAGTGAGGTCTGACGGACACATGTTACACACAGGATACAGTGAGGTCTGATGGACACATGTTACATGCAGGATACAGTGAAGTCTGATGGACAGGACACATGTTACACACAGGATACAGTGAGGTCTGATGGACACATGTTACACACAGGATACAGTGAGGTCTGACGGACACATGTTACACACAGGATACAGTGAGGTCTGATGGACACATGTTACACACAGGATACAGTGAGGTCTGATGGACACATGTTACACACAGGATACAGTGAGGTCTGACGGACACATGTTACACACAGGATACAGTGAGGTCTGACGGACACATGTTACACACAGGATACAGTGAGGTCTGACGGACACATGTTACACACAGGATACAGTGAAGTCTGATGGACAGGACACATGTTACACACAGGATACAGTGAGGTCTGATGGACAGGACACATGTTACATACAGGATACAGTGAGGTCTGATGGACACATGTTACACACAGGATACAGTGAGGTCTGATGGACAGGACACATGTTACATACAGGATACAGTGAGGTCTGATGGACACATGTTACATACAGGATACAGTGAGGTCTGACGGACAGGACACATGTTACACACACAGGATACAGTGAAGTCTGATGGACACATGTTACATACAGGATACAGTGAGGTCTGACGGACAGGACACATGTTACACACAGGATACAGTGAGGTCTGATGGACACATGTTACATACAGGATACAGTGAGGTCTGATGGACAGGACACATGTTACACACAGGATACAGTGAGGTCTGACGGACACATGTTACACGCAGGATACAGTGAAGTCTGATGGACACATGTTACATACAGGATACAGTGAGGTCTGATGGACAGGACACATGTTACACACAGGATACAGTGAGGTCTGATGGACACATGTTACACACAGGATACAGTGAAGTCTGATGGACACATGTTACATACAGGATACAGTGAGGTCTGATGGACACATGTTACACACAGGATACAGTGAGGTCTGATGGACACATGTTACACACAGGATACAGTGAGGTCTGATGGACACATGTTACACACAGGATACAGTGAGGTCTGACGGACAGGACACATGTTACACACAGAATACAGTGAGGTCTGATGGACACATGTTACATACAGGATACAGTGAGGTCTGATGGACACATGTTACATACAGGATACAGTGAGGTCTGATGGACACATGTTACATACAGGATACAGTGAGGTCTGACGGACGGGACACATGTTACACACAGGATACAGTGAGGTCTGATGGACACATGTTACATACAGGATACAGTGAGGTCTGATGGACACATGTTACACACAGGATACAGTGAGGTCTGATGGACAGGACACATGTTACACACAGGATACAGTGAGGTCTGACGGACACATGTTACACACAGGATACAGTGAGGTCTGACGGACACGTTACACACAGGATACAGTGAGGTCTGACGGACACATGTTACACACAGGATACAGTGAGGTCTGACGGACACGTTACACACAGGATACAGTGAGGTCTGACGGACACATGTTACACACAGGATACAGTGAGGTCTGATGGACACATGTTACACACAGGATACAGTGAGGTCTGATGGACACATGTTACACACAGGATACAGTGAGGTCTGACGGACACATGTTACACACAGGATACAGTGAGGTCTGATGGACAGGACACATGTTACATACAGGATACAGTGAGGTCTGACGGACACATGTTACACACAGGATACAGTGAGGTCTGACGGACACATGTTACACACAGGATACAGTGAGGTCTGATGGACACATGTTACACACAGGATACAGTGAGGTCTGACGGACACATGTTACACACAGGATACAGTGAGGTCTGACGGACACATGTTACACACAGGATACAGTGAGGTCTGATGGACACATGTTACACACAGGATACAGTGAGGTCTGACGGACACATGTTACACACAGGATACAGTGAGGTCTGATGGACAGGACACATGTTACATACAGGATACAGTGAGGTCTGACGGACACATGTTACACACAGGATACAGTGAGGTCTGACGGACACATGTTACACACAGGATACAGTGAGGTCTGACGGACACATGTTACACACAGGATACAGTGAGGTCTGACGGACAGGACACATGTTACACACAGGATACAGTGAGGTCTGATGGACAGGACACATGTTACATACAGGATACAGTGAGGTCTGATGGACACATGTTACATACAGGATACAGTGAGGTCTGATGGACACATGTTACACACAGGATACAGTGAGGTCTGATGGACACATGTTACATGCAGGATACAGTGAAGTCTGATGGACAGGACACATGTTACACACAGGATACAGTGAGGTCTGATGGACACATGTTACACACAGGATACAGTGAGGTCTGACGGACACATGTTACACACAGGATACAGTGAGGTCTGATGGACACATGTTACACACAGGATACAGTGAGGTCTGATGGACACATGTTACACACAGGATACAGTGAGGTCTGACGGACACATGTTACACACAGGATACAGTGAGGTCTGACGGACACATGTTACACACAGGATACAGTGAGGTCTGACGGACACATGTTACACACAGGATACAGTGAAGTCTGATGGACAGGACACATGTTACACACAGGATACAGTGAGGTCTGATGGACAGGACACATGTTACATACAGGATACAGTGAGGTCTGATGGACACATGTTACACACAGGATACAGTGAGGTCTGATGGACAGGACACATGTTACATACAGGATACAGTGAGGTCTGATGGACACATGTTACATACAGGATACAGTGAGGTCTGACGGACAGGACACATGTTACACACACAGGATACAGTGAAGTCTGATGGACACATGTTACATACAGGATACAGTGAGGTCTGACGGACAGGACACATGTTACACACAGGATACAGTGAGGTCTGATGGACACATGTTACATACAGGATACAGTGAGGTCTGATGGACAGGACACATGTTACACACAGGATACAGTGAGGTCTGACGGACACATGTTACACGCAGGATACAGTGAAGTCTGATGGACACATGTTACATACAGGATACAGTGAGGTCTGATGGACAGGACACATGTTACACACAGGATACAGTGAGGTCTGATGGACACATGTTACACACAGGATACAGTGAGGTCTGATGGACAGGACACATGTTACACACAGGATACAGTGAGGTCTGACGGACAGGACACATGTTACACACAGGATACAGTGAGGTCTGATGGACACATGTTACATACAGGATACAGTGAGGTCTGATGGACACATGTTACACACAGGATACAGTGAAGTCTGATGGACACATGTTACATACAGGATACAGTGAGGTCTGATGGACACATGTTACATACAGGATACAGTGAGGTCTGACGGACAGGACACATGTTACACACAGGATACAGTGAGGTCTGATGGACACATGTTACACACAGGATACAGTGAAGTCTGATGGACACATGTTACATACAGGATACAGTGAGGTCTGACGGACAGGACACATGTTACACACACAGGATACAGTGAAGTCTGATGGACACATGTTACATACAGGATACAGTGAGGTCTGACGGACAGGACACATGTTACACACAGGATACAGTGAGGTCTGATGGACACATGTTACATACAGGATACAGTGAGGTCTGATGGACAGGACACATGTTACACACAGGATACAGTGAGGTCTGACGGACACATGTTACACGCAGGATACAGTGAAGTCTGATGGACACATGTTACATACAGGATACAGTGAGGTCTGACGGACAGGACACATGTTACACACAGGATACAGTGAGGTCTGATGGACAGGACACATGTTACACACAGGATACAGTGAGGTCTGATGGACACATGTTACATGCAGGATACAGTGAAGTCTGATGGACAGGACACATGTTACACACAGGATACAGTGAGGTCTGATGGACACATGTTACACACAGGATACAGTGAGGTCTGACGGACACATGTTACACACAGGATACAGTGAGGTCTGATGGACACATGTTACACACAGGATACAGTGAGGTCTGATGGACACATGTTACACACAGGATACAGTGAGGTCTGACGGACACATGTTACACACAGGATACAGTGAGGTCTGACGGACACATGTTACACACAGGATACAGTGAAGTCTGATGGACAGGACACATGTTACACACAGGATACAGTGAGGTCTGATGGACAGGACACATGTTACATACAGGATACAGTGAGGTCTGATGGACACATGTTACACACAGGATACAGTGAGGTCTGATGGACAGGACACATGTTACATACAGGATACAGTGAGGTCTGATGGACACATGTTACATACAGGATACAGTGAGGTCTGACGGACAGGACACATGTTACACACACAGGATACAGTGAAGTCTGATGGACACATGTTACATACAGGATACAGTGAGGTCTGACGGACAGGACACATGTTACACACAGGATACAGTGAGGTCTGATGGACACATGTTACATACAGGATACAGTGAGGTCTGATGGACAGGACACATGTTACACACAGGATACAGTGAGGTCTGACGGACACATGTTACACGCAGGATACAGTGAAGTCTGATGGACACATGTTACATACAGGATACAGTGAGGTCTGATGGACAGGACACATGTTACACACAGGATACAGTGAGGTCTGATGGACACATGTTACACACAGGATACAGTGAAGTCTGATGGACACATGTTACATACAGGATACAGTGAGGTCTGATGGACACATGTTACACACAGGATACAGTGAGGTCTGATGGACACATGTTACACACAGGATACAGTGAGGTCTGATGGACACATGTTACACACAGGATACAGTGAGGTCTGACGGACAGGACACATGTTACACACAGAATACAGTGAGGTCTGATGGACACATGTTACATACAGGATACAGTGAGGTCTGATGGACACATGTTACATACAGGATACAGTGAGGTCTGATGGACACATGTTACATACAGGATACAGTGAGGTCTGACGGACGGGACACATGTTACACACAGGATACAGTGAGGTCTGATGGACACATGTTACATACAGGATACAGTGAGGTCTGATGGACACATGTTACACACAGGATACAGTGAGGTCTGATGGACAGGACACATGTTACACACAGGATACAGTGAGGTCTGACGGACACATGTTACACACAGGATACAGTGAGGTCTGACGGACACGTTACACACAGGATACAGTGAGGTCTGACGGACACATGTTACACACAGGATACAGTGAGGTCTGACGGACACGTTACACACAGGATACAGTGAGGTCTGACGGACACATGTTACACACAGGATACAGTGAGGTCTGATGGACACATGTTACATGCAGGATACAGTGAAGTCTGATGGACAGGACACATGTTACACACAGGATACAGTGAGGTCTGATGGACACATGTTACACACAGGATACAGTGAGGTCTGACGGACACATGTTACACACAGGATACAGTGAGGTCTGATGGACACATGTTACACACAGGATACAGTGAGGTCTGATGGACACATGTTACACACAGGATACAGTGAGGTCTGACGGACACATGTTACACACAGGATACAGTGAGGTCTGACGGACACATGTTACACACAGGATACAGTGAGGTCTGACGGACACATGTTACACACAGGATACAGTGAAGTCTGATGGACAGGACACATGTTACACACAGGATACAGTGAGGTCTGATGGACAGGACACATGTTACATACAGGATACAGTGAGGTCTGATGGACACATGTTACACACAGGATACAGTGAGGTCTGATGGACAGGACACATGTTACATACAGGATACAGTGAGGTCTGATGGACACATGTTACATACAGGATACAGTGAGGTCTGACGGACAGGACACATGTTACACACACAGGATACAGTGAAGTCTGATGGACACATGTTACATACAGGATACAGTGAGGTCTGACGGACAGGACACATGTTACACACAGGATACAGTGAGGTCTGATGGACACATGTTACATACAGGATACAGTGAGGTCTGATGGACAGGACACATGTTACACACAGGATACAGTGAGGTCTGACGGACACATGTTACACGCAGGATACAGTGAAGTCTGATGGACACATGTTACATACAGGATACAGTGAGGTCTGATGGACAGGACACATGTTACACACAGGATACAGTGAGGTCTGATGGACACATGTTACACACAGGATACAGTGAAGTCTGATGGACACATGTTACATACAGGATACAGTGAGGTCTGATGGACACATGTTACACACAGGATACAGTGAGGTCTGATGGACACATGTTACACACAGGATACAGTGAGGTCTGATGGACACATGTTACACACAGGATACAGTGAGGTCTGACGGACAGGACACATGTTACACACAGAATACAGTGAGGTCTGATGGACACATGTTACATACAGGATACAGTGAGGTCTGATGGACACATGTTACATACAGGATACAGTGAGGTCTGATGGACACATGTTACATACAGGATACAGTGAGGTCTGACGGACGGGACACATGTTACACACAGGATACAGTGAGGTCTGATGGACACATGTTACATACAGGATACAGTGAGGTCTGATGGACACATGTTACACACAGGATACAGTGAGGTCTGATGGACAGGACACATGTTACACACAGGATACAGTGAGGTCTGACGGACACATGTTACACACAGGATACAGTGAGGTCTGACGGACACGTTACACACAGGATACAGTGAGGTCTGACGGACACATGTTACACACAGGATACAGTGAGGTCTGACGGACACGTTACACACAGGATACAGTGAGGTCTGACGGACACATGTTACACACAGGATACAGTGAGGTCTGATGGACACATGTTACACACAGGATACAGTGAGGTCTGATGGACACATGTTACACACAGGATACAGTGAGGTCTGACGGACACATGTTACACACAGGATACAGTGAGGTCTGATGGACAGGACACATGTTACATACAGGATACAGTGAGGTCTGACGGACACATGTTACACACAGGATACAGTGAGGTCTGACGGACACATGTTACACACAGGATACAGTGAGGTCTGATGGACACATGTTACACACAGGATACAGTGAGGTCTGACGGACACATGTTACACACAGGATACAGTGAGGTCTGACGGACACATGTTACACACAGGATACAGTGAGGTCTGATGGACACATGTTACACACAGGATACAGTGAGGTCTGACGGACACATGTTACACACAGGATACAGTGAGGTCTGATGGACAGGACACATGTTACATACAGGATACAGTGAGGTCTGACGGACACATGTTACACACAGGATACAGTGAGGTCTGACGGACACATGTTACACACAGGATACAGTGAGGTCTGACGGACACATGTTACACACAGGATACAGTGAGGTCTGACGGACAGGACACATGTTACACACAGGATACAGTGAGGTCTGATGGACAGGACACATGTTACATACAGGATACAGTGAGGTCTGATGGACACATGTTACATACAGGATACAGTGAGGTCTGATGGACACATGTTACACACAGGATACAGTGAGGTCTGATGGACACATGTTACATGCAGGATACAGTGAAGTCTGATGGACAGGACACATGTTACACACAGGATACAGTGAGGTCTGATGGACACATGTTACACACAGGATACAGTGAGGTCTGACGGACACATGTTACACACAGGATACAGTGAGGTCTGATGGACACATGTTACACACAGGATACAGTGAGGTCTGATGGACACATGTTACACACAGGATACAGTGAGGTCTGACGGACACATGTTACACACAGGATACAGTGAGGTCTGACGGACACATGTTACACACAGGATACAGTGAGGTCTGACGGACACATGTTACACACAGGATACAGTGAAGTCTGATGGACAGGACACATGTTACACACAGGATACAGTGAGGTCTGATGGACAGGACACATGTTACATACAGGATACAGTGAGGTCTGATGGACACATGTTACACACAGGATACAGTGAGGTCTGATGGACAGGACACATGTTACATACAGGATACAGTGAGGTCTGATGGACACATGTTACATACAGGATACAGTGAGGTCTGACGGACAGGACACATGTTACACACACAGGATACAGTGAAGTCTGATGGACACATGTTACATACAGGATACAGTGAGGTCTGACGGACAGGACACATGTTACACACAGGATACAGTGAGGTCTGATGGACACATGTTACATACAGGATACAGTGAGGTCTGATGGACAGGACACATGTTACACACAGGATACAGTGAGGTCTGACGGACACATGTTACACGCAGGATACAGTGAAGTCTGATGGACACATGTTACATACAGGATACAGTGAGGTCTGATGGACAGGACACATGTTACACACAGGATACAGTGAGGTCTGATGGACACATGTTACACACAGGATACAGTGAAGTCTGATGGACACATGTTACATACAGGATACAGTGAGGTCTGATGGACACATGTTACACACAGGATACAGTGAGGTCTGATGGACACATGTTACACACAGGATACAGTGAGGTCTGATGGACACATGTTACACACAGGATACAGTGAGGTCTGACGGACAGGACACATGTTACACACAGAATACAGTGAGGTCTGATGGACACATGTTACATACAGGATACAGTGAGGTCTGATGGACACATGTTACATACAGGATACAGTGAGGTCTGATGGACACATGTTACATACAGGATACAGTGAGGTCTGACGGAAGGGACACATGTTACACACAGGATACAGTGAGGTCTGATGGACACATGTTACATACAGGATACAGTGAGGTCTGATGGACACATGTTACACACAGGATACAGTGAGGTCTGATGGACAGGACACATGTTACACACAGGATACAGTGAGGTCTGACGGACACATGTTACACACAGGATACAGTGAGGTCTGACGGACACGTTACACACAGGATACAGTGAGGTCTGACGGACACATGTTACACACAGGATACAGTGAGGTCTGACGGACACGTTACACACAGGATACAGTGAGGTCTGACGGACACATGTTACACACAGGATACAGTGAGGTCTGATGGACACATGTTACACACAGGATACAGTGAGGTCTGATGGACACATGTTACACACAGGATACAGTGAGGTCTGACGGACACATGTTACACACAGGATACAGTGAGGTCTGACGGACACATGTTACACACAGGATACAGTGAGGTCTGATGGACAGGACACATGTTACATACAGGATACAGTGAGGTCTGACGGACACATGTTACACACAGGATACAGTGAGGTCTGACGGACACATGTTACACACAGGATACAGTGAGGTCTGATGGACACATGTTACACACAGGATACAGTGAGGTCTGACGGACACATGTTACACACAGGATACAGTGAGGTCTGACGGACACATGTTACACACAGGATACAGTGAGGTCTGACGGACACATGTTACACACAGGATACAGTGAGGTCTGACGGACACATGTTACACACAGGATACAGTGAGGTCTGATGGACAGGACACATGTTACATACAGGATACAGTGAGGTCTGACGGACACATGTTACACACAGGATACAGTGAGGTCTGACGGACACATGTTACACACAGGATACAGTGAGGTCTGACGGACACATGTTACACACAGGATACAGTGAGGTCTGACGGACAGGACACATGTTACACACAGGATACAGTGAGGTCTGATGGACAGGACACATGTTACATACAGGATACAGTGAGGTCTGATGGACACATGTTACATACAGGATACAGTGAGGTCTGATGGACACATGTTACACACAGGATACAGTGAGGTCTGATGGACAGGACACATGTTACACACAGGATACAGTGAGGTCTGATGGACAGGACACATGTTACATACAGGATACAGTGAGGTCTGATGGACACATGTTACATACAGGATACAGTGAGGTCTGACGGACAGGACACATGATCGCATCACAGGTTGATCCATTAATCATCAAATCAAACAAAGGTTGGTTATGTTTACGTTCATGTTTACGTTCATGTCTCCTCAGGCTCATAAGAACTGTCAGAACATGACGGAGATCGAGGCTAAGGTCAGCTACGTGAAGCTGGCTCGCTCTCTGAAAACATACGGAGTCTCTTTCTTCCTTGTCAAGGTGAGAACAATGTGTCTGCACAGGTGAGTCCAAAGCCGTGTTTACACCCAGAGTATGTTTAGTCCCAGGAGGAACTTTTCGAGGCACGAAAGGATTCCTCCAGGTCGTTGTTGTCTGTGTCCACTGAGGTCTAAAGACCCAAGACAATGAGACAAAGGATTCTGTAGATGTTTACACAGAGGTTACCCTGATTTGAATTATCGCTCATTTATTAATAAAAGCTGCTTTTACTCATGAACGGCTTAAACTCAGCATGAAGACAACGTTAAAACAGCCGCTACTTCCTCAGAGCTGTGTGATTAAAACGCCTCCAGATGGTCAGACCACCTGCTGCTCTCAGGTCTCCTAGAGGCTGGGAGTACTTCACCAATCAGAAGGTTCAGTTCTGCAAGGCCCGCCCCCAAACTCTGTGTACTCGAGAGTGCTGTCTTTGAGCAGGTACCTTTAGAGGGGTAAATGATGTGATGCCTCCTGCAGTGAAACAGTTCCTGGTCCAGGGGAAGTTCCTGCTCTGGAAACAACTACAGCAGTTTTCAGACTTTACAGGAAATACTAAATATCAAAATAAACAGTTGACATGTGGAGTGTGCATGCTGTGGGTGTGTTTGTAGGTGTTAATTATAAAGTTATTAACAGGTCTGGTTTCTCTTTACCCCCCCCCCCCCCCCTTTAGGAGAAGATGAAGGGGAAGAACAAGCTGGTTCCTCGTCTGCTGGGCATCACGAAGGAGAGCGTGATGAGGGTGGACGAGAAGACCAAGGAGGTGATCCAGGAGTGGAACCTGACCAACATCAAGCGCTGGGCCGCCTCCCCCAAGAGCTTCACCCTGGTGAGAGAGGACACTGACCCCCCCACATGGTATCATGAGAGGTGAAACATGGTGGATGTGAGCGTGTCAGGACTCACCCTGCTGCCCTCTCCTGCTGCTGTGTTCAGACATGATGAGTGTGTGATGTAACTCTGAACATGTGAGCTCACGCAGCAGCTCTGACATGAGGACAAACTGAGGCATCCTGTAGTGTCACATTACAGTCATGATAAGGACTCTGTAAAGCACTACTTGCTTATACAAACCACTGTGTGCTGGCTGCTCAGGCTGATACTCTGCAAATGCTAATGTATGAATGTGTTTCTGTATGTCAGGACTTTGGAGACTATCAGGACGGATATTATTCTGTTCAGACCACTGAGGGGGAGCAGATCGCTCAGCTGATCGCCGGGTACATCGACATCATCCTTAAAAAGGTACACACACACACACACACACACACATGCATACACACAATCTATATATGACATTAAACAGAGGTCTGGTCTGCACTGATGCCTTCATGTCCTTAACAGAAAAAGAGTAAGGACCACTTTGGTCTGGAGGGAGATGAGGAGTCCACCATGCTGGAGGACTCTGTGTCGCCTAAGAAGTGAGTCTGACCCTGAGTTATACCTGATCCACACACTGTCCCCCTGCTGTTTCCTGGTTTGATTTCCATAACCCCCCCCCAGGTCGACGGTGCTGCAACAGCAGTTTAATCGGATGGGGAAGGTGGAGACGGGCTCGGTGGCTCTGCCCGCCATCATGAGGTCCGGAGCTGGAGGTCCAGAGACCTTCCAGATGGGCTCCATGCCTCAGGCCAAACAGCACATCACCAGCGGACAGATGCACCGCGGACACATGCCCCCTCTGGTAACACGCACACACGCACACGCACACGCGCACACGCACACGCACACGCACACACACACACACACACACACACACACACACACACACACACACACCTGATTATTAATGAATGGTCCTCAGACTGGATCAGAATCTTTTACTGGTTATTAATAACAGACCATGAACACCTGAGTGACTGCAGACTGAACAGGTAAAGCAGAGTTTTAGTCCCTGAGGAGGAGAGCTTTACGTTTTCATGGAACAGTAACAAAAGTGATATTTTCACACACTGTTCACCTGAAGAGATGGAGGTCATGTCTGCATGAATCAGAGCGAGCTGTCTGCAGTGATCAGTGAGGTGGTACTGTTCTTACTGTCAGAGGCTCATGTGTAGACTCAGGCAGGTCTGTATGTGTTTAAAGGCCTGACGTAACTCCACACTGACACTGAAACACCAACATGTGTAGAAACAGTGATATCAAAGATGTATTCAGACTTTATAAATATATATGTAGATGATTTCTACTACAGTGGTTTATCTCCCTCCTGTGTGTCCTCAGACGTCGGCCCAGCAGGCTCTGACAGGGACCATTAACTCCAGCATGCAGGCGGTGCAGGCGGCTCAGGCCTCTTTGGACGACTTCGACACGCTGCCCCCGCTGGGCACAGACGCTGTGAGAGTTAACCCTTTCATTAACCTCCTCATCATCATTGATAAATATAAACATGAATTATCTGACACTTCTCTCTGCTCAGGCTTCCCAGGCGTGGCGTAAAAACAAGATGGACGAGTCCAAACATGAGATCCACTCTCAGGTGGACGCCATCACAGCAGGCACCGCCTCCATGGTCAACCTGACCGCAGGTACACACACCTCTACCACACTCTGATATATCACCTCCGGTGTGTGTGATGACAGGCATGTGGACACATGTTGACCCTCAGAACGCTGACAGAGAAACGCTCCTCCAGGCCAACACGGATACTTGTGCTCATTGTGACGTCAGGGTGGATTACAGAGCAGCTGTGTTTCCCTCCCACCTTTAAAGCCCCTGGAAACCCAAATCCACAAAATCCTTCTCACTATGCAGTTTAAAGTCTTATGTACACACTTGTAAGCATGTTAAAAGTTTTAGAAATGACTTTTAATCCAAACTGGAGTTATTGCCATTCTTACTTTGTTAACCTCCCTGATGCTGGGGTTAAATTGGGCGTGGTCAGTGAAGATATTTATGTTGTCATACATTTTCTCGAACCAATCCTGAAATAATCAACAGCAGTTGCCCCGCCCTCACAGGTGCAATAACACTTCTGGGCTCGCAATCAATCCCTCTGTCTGAGTCTGCGCTCACTGGTGTCCACACACCTTGAACATCTCTGCACATACCTGTTGCAGTTACCTACCTAACATCGCCTTTTTCCCATCATGCCTCTGTGCTGTCCCCGGGTGCACATCCACCATCTGAGATGACAACGTGTCATTCTTTTATTTTGTAAATGCGGCGGACTTGGAGAAGCAGCAGTGTTTCCGCCACATACATTTAATGAATTGTTGCGGCCGCTGCCTCAGAAGTTGTAATTAAACAACTCTTTGGAGATTTCCGCTGCAAATCAACGATCGTCCATCCTCTCCTCATTGAGGAAGAGCACTGAAACAGTGAACTCGTGAAGTCTTGGCAACCACACAAACAACAGCGGGACCAGTTTACTTCTAACGGCAAAAGAGGGTCCGCTCCGCATCGCTGACATCGGCATACATGTGCAGTTCTAACACGCAGTGTAAACGATCCACGTGCCTCTATCAGCTGTGCGCTCAGTATCACACGTTCAGCTCCCTGGTGATCTCCCTCCAGCGAGCTGCACAATATCATACTGAATGAGGAGATATTGTCTGTCTAACTCCGCACGTCCCTACTGTAAACTCATTGATTGTCGCGCTTTATAAAGCTTATAAAAAGTGATGTCATTTGGTAACGATCGATCGTTTTGATCGCTACATCATTTATAACATCCGTCGTGCACACGCGACTCACGTGCTGTGAGAACTGAATTGCGAGAGAAGATATGTAACCTTTGTGACTTAATGAAACAGACTGCTGATGAAGACAGTCAACACAGCAGACAGAGAGACAGACAGAAAGAGGGGGCGGGGCCAGCAGCGGTGCAGAGAGCACAGGTGCAGGTGTGTTGGGGGACTGAAGCAAAGTGATCAGGTTAAAGTAGTTTGTGAATTAAAACTTAATGAGGTGAAGAAGAGAGAACAATTAAAGTGTGGAAGTAAGAAATAAGACTGAGTCAGTCTACATGTGACGTGCTCCTCACAGAAATCATTCATATATGACATTAATTGAAATCAATTGATTACAAAGCCTGTAATTAATTAGATTCATCTTTTAATCACCTGACAGCAATAGTTTTGATAAGATGTGCACATGCGCACATACCTGGGTGGTACAACAAACCCTCTACCCTGCTGCTGAAAGTCCTAGAGGAAACACTGCTTTCCCATGCGCCATTGTTGTGTTGACAGTTGCCATGAGAACGCGGACAGGCGGAGCCCGGCAGGTGTCAATCAACACGGGATCTGCCACGCCTACACAGTCCTGAGAAATGGTCTGAACAGCCAAACGAGCTGTTTTTCAAGAAGATTTTCTCGTGGTTCTGAACATTTATTTTCACTCAGATTTTATGGATACTTTATGACACACTCACAACTGATATCAGAGATGCATGTTTGATATTTCAAGCTGAGTTTCAGGGGCTTTAATCTAATGAACAAAACATCCCGTAAGATTAGAGATATGTCTGTGTATTCATCCGCCTGTTTTTGTGCGTCACTTAAAAAATATGGTTGTTTGTCTTTTACCACAGTGTCTGTGCTCTGCATTACATTCTGCCCCTCCCTCCCTCCACCTGTCCTCAGGTGACCCAGCAGAGACGGACTACACAGCTGTGGGCTGTGCCGTCACCACCATCTCCTCCAACCTGACGGAGATGTCGAAGGGGGTGAAGCTGCTGGCGGCTCTGATGGACGACGAAGGAGGAAACGGGCAGCAGCTGCTGGGAGCCGCCAAGAACCTGGCTGGAGCTGTTTCTGACATGCTGAAGACGGCCCAGCCCGCCAACACAGAGGTACACACACACACACACACACACACACACACACACACACACACACACACACAGGTATATACGTCTCTGTTACCTGTCTCTGTGTTAATGAGCGTGTTACCTGTCTCTGTGTTAATGAGCGTGTTACCTGTCTCAGTGTTAATGAGCGTGTTACCTGTCTCAGTGTTAATGAGCGTGTTACCTGTCTCAGTGTTAATGAGCGTGTTACCTGTCTCAGTGTTAATGAGCGTGTTACCTGTCTCAGTGTTAATGAGCATGTCACCTGTCTCTGTGTTAATGAGCGTGTTACCTGTCTCTGAGTTAATGAGCGTGTTACCTGTCTCTGTGTTAATGAGCTTGTTACCTGTCTCAGTGTTAATGAGCGTGTTACCTGTCTCAGTGTTAATGAGCATGTCACCTGTCTCTGTGTTAATGAGCGTGTTACCTGTCTCTGAGTTAATGAGCGTGTTACCTGTCTCTGTGTTAATGAGCGTGTTACCTGTCTCAGTGTTAATGAGCGTGTTACCTGTCTCAGTGTTAATGAGCATGTCACCTGTCTCTGTGTTAATGAGCGTGTTACCTGTCTCTGAGTTAATGAGCGTGTTACCTGTCTCTGTGTTAATGAGCTTGTTACCTGTCTCTGTGTTAATGAGCTTGTTACCTGTCTCTGAGTTAATGAGCATGTCACCTGTCTCTGTGTTAATGAGCTTGTTACCTGTCTCTGTGTTAATGAGCGTGTCACCTGTCTCTGTGTTAATGAGCTTGTTACCTGTCTCTGTGTTAATGAGCGTGTCACCTGTCTCTGTGTTAATGAGCGTGTTACCTGTCTCAGTGTTAATGAGCGTGTTACCTGTCTCTGTGTTAATGAGCATGTCACCTGTCTCTGTGTTAATGAGCGTGTTACCTGTCTCAGTGTTAATGAGCTTGTTACCTGTCTCTGTGTTAATGAGCTTGTTACCTGTCTTTGTGTTAATGAGCGTGTTACCTGTCTCAGTGTTAATGAGCGTGTTACCTGTCTCTGTGTTAATGAGCATGTCACCTGTCTCAGTGTTAATGAGCGTGTCACCTGTCTCTGTGTTAATGAGCGTGTTACCTGTCTCAGTGTTAATGAGCTTGTTACCTGTCTCTGTGTTAATGAGCTTGTTACCTGTCTCTGTGTTAATGAGCGTGTCACCTGTCTCTGTGTTAATGAGCTTGTTACCTGTCTCTGTGTTAATGAGCGTGTTACCTGTCTCTGTGTTAATGAGCTTGTTACCTGTCTCTGTGTTAATGAGCGTGTCACCTGTCTCTGTGTTAATGAGCGTGTTACCTGTCTCTGTGTTAATGAGCGTGTTACCTGTCTCTGTGTTAATGAGCATGTCACCTGTCTCTGTGTTAATGAGCGTGTTACCTGTCTCTGTGTTAATGAGCTTGTTACCTGTCTCTGTGTTAATGAGCGTGTCACCTGTCTCTGTGTTAATGAGCGTGTTACCTGTCTCTGTGTTAATGAGCATGTCACCTGTCTCTGTGTTAATGAGCGTGTCACCTGTCTTAGCCCCGTCAGAACCTGCTGCAGGCTGCAGGAAACGTGGGTCAGGCCAGCGGAGAGCTGCTATCTCACATCGGAGAGACCGACACTGACCCTCAGTTCCAGGTGAGTGTGACTCATGAACAGGTGATGTTATTTATTGTGATGGTGCTGAATGAGACAAACTGTGATGAGAAACGCTCGAGTTCATTCAGAGTTTGTACAAACAAAAACTTTGCGTTTATCCTTTTGTTTCAGATCTGTGATAAAACTTTTTATAAACTCCACAAGATGATAAAGTCGATATCAGACATCACACGTGTGTTTGTGTGTAATATTGTGTGTTGTGTGTGTGATGTGTGTGTGTGATGTGTACATGTGTAAGTGTGTAGGCAGAGGCTCTTTCAGAAGGAACAGATGGAGAGCCAGCTCGTACTCTCACATGATGGTAACACACCTGATAAATCACAGACGACCAATCAGATCAATCAGAGTCAACAAGTCATCAATCAGCCTGTCAATCAAAATATCAACCTGTCAATCAAAATATAAAACCAGTCAATCAAAGTTTAATTGATGGTCAGGTCACTGGCCGGTTGCTCTGTGTGTAGACAGTATTAGGTTGGAGCTCATTTACTCTTCAGTCATCCCTTCAAAATAAAACTCCTCATGTCGGGTTGAAGTGATTCTCAGGTTAATACGAGTTGGTTGTTGCTGTAATTATTCGTACATTGATAATATTCGTCCTCTCGGTGATTAAAACAAATGTAGAACCTTTAACTTCGACTGAAATCATCTGTGAGGAGATCAATCCTTTTATTATTACTCACCTCAGTGATATATTCTTATCATAGTGGGCGTGGCCACCATGACATCACCAATTAGTTTGTGGACTACCATTTTGAAGCCTCTAGTTTGGCATTTTGGCCGAAACATCTTGGGGTTTTTTCAGAAGTGACCATATTAGGACAAGAGAGTGGTTACCATAGCAACTTGTCAATCATAGGTAGCCCCGCCCTAACCCCTCCCCTCTCTCTGGTGTGTGTGACTCTCAATGGAGCATCAGTGACTAAATGAACATCATGCTGTGTTGAAGAAGACTTGAAACTAGAGACTGAGACCATAAAGTCATCAGGAACATGTTTACTGAGGGAATACATCAGGAGAGGAGGAGGAGCATGTTCTCATAGACTTCTATAGAATCACACTTCTTTTAGCCCCCTGCTGGACATCAGAGAGAATGCAGGTTTTTAAAGTCTCATATTCAGTCTGTGGTTTTGGGTCATTTTCATAAAGTCTGTAATTACAAGCATTAATTTTTTCAATAATCAGTAGCTTTCCCTGCTTCACCTGTTACCTGTGAGTGTTCAATGCTAACTGATGCTAACCTCTGTGTCTCTCCTGCTTTAGGACATGCTAATGCAGCTAGCTAAGGCAGTGGCTAACGCTGCAGCGGCTCTGGTGCTGAAAGCGAAGAATGTGGCCCAGAAGAGCGAGGACTCGGCCCAGCAGAACCGAGTCATCGCTGCAGCCACGCAGTGCGCTCTGTCCACCTCCCAGCTTGTCGCCTGCACCCGGGTGAGTTTACCTGAAACGCATGTCACACCTGCACAGTGACGGTGGGATTTCCTGCTTTAATTGAATGCATCATGTCCCCTTCAGGTTGTAGCTCCCACCATCAGCTCCCCGGTGTGTCAGGAGCAGCTGATCGAGGCAGGGAAGCTGGTGGCCAAATCAGTGGAGGGCTGCGTGGAGGCATCACAGGGGGCAACCAATGATGAGGGGCTCCTGAAGCAGGTGGGCGTGGCCGCCACAGGTGTGACTCAGGCGCTCAACGAGCTGCTGCAGCACATCAAACAGTACGCCAGCGGGGGACATCCAATTGGACGACACGGAGAAGCTACAGACCGAATCCTGGACGTCACGGAGAACATCTTCAGCTCCATGGGAGATGCCGGTGGGTGGAGCTTTAACCCCACCTGAGGACCAAATGATGACGTCATATTACAGGTGGATGATTCCAGTACGTGACTCCTGTCCTTCTCCTCCTTCACCAGGTGAGATGGTGCGTCAGGCTCGTATCCTTGCTCAGGCCACGTCTGATCTGGTCAACGCCATCAAGATGGACGCTGAGGGAGAGTCGGACCTGGAGAACTCCCGCAAGCTGCTGTCAGCCGCCAAGCTGCTCGCCGACGCTACGGCCAAGATGGTGGAGGCAGCGAAGGTCTGACTACACCTGTCTCTGTCATCTGACGGCTTCAATACAAGAGTCTCTTTACTGAGTGGTGCTGTGTGTGTGTCTGTGTGTGTTTGTGAGAGAGAGTTAATATGTACTGATGTGTGTGTTCAGGGAGCAGCAGCGAACCCTGACAGCGAGGAGCAGCAGCAGAAGCTGAGAGAAGCAGCCGAAGGTCTCCGTATGGCCACCAACGCCGCCGCTCAGAACGCCATCAAGAAACGACTCGTCAACAAGCTGGAGGTAAGAAAGAGGCGGGGCTTAAACTACACACACCTGAGTCATGTTTCAAAGAGTGTGTGTCCCCCAATAGCGGGCCGCGGTCCGGATCCTGACCCGACTGCCGTTGTCTCCGGACCCGGACCTATTTACAGTTTGACAAGCGCATCCGTTTTTACCTGCGCAGCTTTTTATCTTTGCGGTAGTGATATGTGCGTCTCGCAGACCAATGCATTCGTTGTAAATCGTCACACGTGACGCTACTCAGCCAATCAAATCTGTCACTCAGATCGCGACTGAACACACCCACAGATACAGACTGAAGAGCCAGCCGACAGGAGAGTTACAGTGACACAGTGGTGTCGAGGAAAACGAGCTTTTAAGACTGGACAGACTCGTACATGCTCCGTCACCGTGGCGATTATTAAACACGGACACTGTCACTCCTTCTGTCTCTGTTAACAGAGACTCCAGGCTGCAGTTTAGATCAAACACTTCATTGATAAACCTGAGAGTTACACAGAGCTACATCAGCTTCATCATCATGACTAGTTCTTATATGTGCCCTCTCTCTCCCTCATCGCCTGTTTTAAAACTCACCATGAGAAAAAGTCTAACTGCAGCTGCTTTTCGGCAAATCAAAATAAAATTTGGCGAACATAAAATATAAAGTGAATCGTCCTGTTGGTGTCAGATGTTGATCATTGTGTCAGGAGGCAGAGAGAGAGGTGAAGCTCGCTCTCTCCTTCATCTGATTCCTGCAGGGACAACATTAGACTGCCATGTGAACACGGCTCTTCATCCTGCTCGCATGTGAAGGACCAGACATTTATGATTGTATCATTTGTTTTCATTCACAAATAAAGACACGTCCATCACAGACTGGGGCAGAAAATAAACCAGAATACAGGAAGTAAAGGTTTTGGACCCCCCCGACCCCCCCAACATACACACATGCTTCCTTACCAATATTAAAGTATTTATTATTACTATTGTTACATTATGAGAGCTCTGTGTAAAAGTTATAAGAAGCATTGTTGTAAGAACTATTGAGCCTCGCTGTATTTGCTTGATTTGATTTGACAGACGTTCAGAATATGTAAATGTACTGACTCATAACGCAGGTCAGACGTGATGATGTTCGGACCTTTGAACTGGACCTCTTTCAATCTGAGTACCACTGATACAGATCAACAGATCGTCCTCAGGTAGAACTGTACCTCTGCTGACAGCTGAGAACAGCTCCATCTAGTGGACTGACAGGGAATGGTTTTTCCTTTTTTATTAGCCTGGAAATAAGAGTTTATTTGTTTATGTAATAAAACTATAATCATCTGTAAGATAAAATATTGATTCTTGGTGTCAGTGCATCTTTGAAATATCACAGTACTTCACTCTGCCTGTCTGTGGTTGGATCAGTCTGAATGTTTGCCTCCTCTGTGCCAGTGTTTCCTGTCCCTCACCCATAATGTAACATAATGTTACATAATCTTCTTAATAATGAGCTGACACAGGTGTGTTTCCTGTTTCCTGTTAGAATGCAGCCAAACAGGCAGCAGCAGCAGCGACTCAGACCATCGCTGCAGCTCAGCACGCTGCTTCAACCAACAAGAACCAGGCGGCTCAGCAGCAGCTGGTGCAGAGCTGCAAGGTAACACACACACACACACACACACACACACACACACACACACACTCTACCTGCTGTATGATCACTTTTAAATCTTTACAGGACGTAAGATAGAGTGAACAGAGTTCTGACTGAAGGATAAAAAATTCATATGTCTCCTCTGATTATCCTTAAAGTAAAGGAAAGAGTAGCTCTAAGTGTGTGTGTGTGTGTGTGTGTGTGTGTGTGTGTGTGTGTCTCTCCCCAGGTGGTGGCAGAGCAGATCCCTCAGCTGGTTCAGGGGGTCCGAGGCAGTCAGTCTCAGCCGGACAGTCCCAGCGCTCAGCTCGCCCTCATCAGCGCCTCACAGAACTTCCTGCAGGTGAACACACACCTGAACACACACCTGAACAGTCAGCAGGGG
>NW_027211729.1:297500-300000 GCF_022749685.1 Semicossyphus pulcher
GTCTGAACCAATCAGCTAACGAGGTGGTCCAGTCCTCCAGAGGGACCACCCAGGACCTGGCCCGGGCCACCAGCAAGTTTGGACAAGACTTCAGCAACTTCCTGGAGGCCGGAAAGGACATGGCCGGGACGTCACAGGTGAGGAGAAGGGTGTAAACAGAGGTGATGATGATGAAACATCCCAGGTGAGTAGGGGAGACCGGGGCATCTAGTCACACTTTTCATACTCTTTTCAATATCTTGGGATCAATACATCAGAGTGTTAAAAACTGCGTACCAAATGAAAGAACAAAGTCTCAGGCATATATTTTGTATTCATTTCATTTTCATATCTTATTTCAGTCCAGAGTTATAGGCATATAAATAGTGAGTGTGCACATGTGACACCTTGCCCCATCAGTGGGTAAGTCGTCACACTGTGTGGGGACGGATGTCACACTGGATCCTTCAACAAATAAAAGAAGAATTGTGTCATAGTGATGTTTGGGGCAAGTCGTCACAGTTGCCCCAAAATCACAGAGACAAGTTGCCCCAAACCACCATGTTGGCTGTTGTTGCTATATCTTAAAGCTAGCTTAAAGCAGGTCATTAGCATAAGTATAACGAGACACCTCATTCTCTCCTCTACCAAATACAAATATATAAGTGTCAAGATTTTTAACTAGAAGAAGATTATAACAAAAGACAGGTAAGTCAGTCCTCACCTCAGTGAACAGTGTGACAGTCACAGACAGGATATGACATCAGACCAAGTACATGCACAAAACTAGTATTCAACTTTTAAGTAGCGCCCTCTTATGGTGAAAATATTAACAATGTGACAACTTGCCCGTGGGACAAGATGCCCCGGTCTCCCCTACCTGAGAATGAAGGTGCCTCAGTACTTCATCATACATTTGTTTCATACTGTATGTGTCCACACACCTGCAGAGAACTCCTCAAGACTAAAGATTTCTGCTCCCTGCAGCTGCAATCAAACCACAGGATTTGTTAGGGACTATTTTCAGCGGCAGATGAATCGACTGTGGAGCTGTAGCGAGTGTTAGTTGTGCTCATGGTGATGACGTGTCTTCTGTTTCCTGCAGTCCAAAGAGGACCAGACCCAGGTGGTGTCCAACCTGAAGACCATCTCCATGTCCTCCAGTAAGCTGCTGCTGGCAGCCAAAGCTCTGTCCACCGACCCCTCCTCCCCCAACCTCAAGAACCAGCTGGCCGCCGCCGCCAGGTATGAGACATGTCTCCTGCCTGTCTGTACCACCTGTCTGTCTGTCTGCCTGTCTGTCTGTCTCACAGTTTCTCTGTTGTCCTCAGGGCGGTCACAGACAGCATCAATCAGCTGATCACCATGTGCACTCAGCAGGCTCCGGGTCAGAAGGAGTGTGACAACGCTCTCAGAGAGCTTGAGGTACAAACACACACCTGCTCACCTGCTCACCTGATGTTATTCTTCTTCTTCTACTGGATGTAGATCTGTAGTTTACATCAGGACAGGTGATATCTGAGCTGTAGGAGATGTTTCAGCTTGAGCTTTTATTTTGAAACTATAAGAAAGGAAATATTAAAAGTAGCTCCTCTCCAGCCCGCAGACAGAACAGAGGTCATGTGACCAGGGCAGTGTGTGTTGACAGTGTGTGTGTGTGTGTGTGTGTGTGTGTGTGTGCAGTCGGTGAGGGGGATGCTGGAGAACCCGACAGAAGCTGTGAACGAGCTGTCGTACTTCGACTGCATCGACAGCGTGATGGAGAACTCAAAGGTAACACACCTGCTGACGGTGATGACGGCCGCTCTGCTGGTTTTATCTGAATCGTGACGTGTCCGAGCAAACAAACGAACTCACGGACACTGTTCAGTCACAAACTCCAGGTGTGATGGGATGCATCACATCACAGCATCATTAGAAGTATCATAATAAACCACGTCTGCTGTTACCTGAACAGGTGCTGGGTGAGTCCATGGCCGGGATTTCCCATCATGCCAAGAACTCGAACCTGCCTGAGTTTGGAGACTCTGTGAGTGGGGGTTCGAAGGCTCTGTGTGGTCTGACTGAAGCTGCTGCTCAGGTGGGAGCATGAGATGTGTTAATGATTATTGATCAGCTGATCAGACAGGTGAAGAAGGCTCATGTTGTGTTTAAACCCTGCTCTTTGTCTGCAGGCTGCGTACCTGGTGGGGGTGTCGGACCCCAACAGCACAGCGGGTCAGAAGGGCCTGGTGGACCCAGCCCAGTTTGCCCGAGCAAACCAGTCCATCCAGATGGCCTGTCAGAACCTGGTGGACCCGGCCTGCACGCAGTCCCAGGTACTGCTCAGACACACCTGAGACATCGCACCTGTTCTCTAGATATAGAGTAATGATTGACTGTGCTGTGTGTCTCTGCTCAGGTGCTCTCTGCTGCCACCATCGTAGCCAAACACACCTCTGCTCTGTGTAACGCCTGCCGCCTCGCATCCTCCAAAACACCAAACCCAGTCGCCAAGAGGCAGTTCGTCCAGTCCGCCAAG